>NC_048308.1:56081091-56164644 GCF_013100865.1 Trachemys scripta elegans | reverse complement strand
CCCGGCTCCCCGCCGGCCCGGCTGACCCGGCTCCCCGCCGGCCCGGCTGACCTCCCGATTTTCCCGGACATGCCCGGCTTTTGGGGATTTCCCCCCGGACGGGGATTTGAGCCCCCAAAAGCCGGACATGTCCGGGAAAATCCGGACGTATGGTAACCCTACTTAAGTAGCTTGTTGAAGATTTAGAACCATAGTTAATGAAAATCAAGCTGCAGTAACACAGACAGCTTAGGCCTGCTCACAAATGAGCCTATAGGCCAAAGGGCCGAAGTTAGACAGAAAAATTAGCAGCAGTTTCCACTACATCATGTGACTGGGGGCAGGCGGGGGGGGGGGGGCAGATTGGTTATCTGTGGAACTGTGGCTATATTAAACCACAGTGGTCATGACATCTGCAGGGGAATTGCACAGCTCTAAGGGAATTCTTAGAGTGATGGGGCACGCATCAGTGCAGAGTCTTAGACCTTCCATGGTTTAGTCTGATGGCTGCCTTGGGAACTGTTCTGTCTTGGTTTCCCTTTTTATGCTTAGCCCCAACCTCCCCTGTGGAAAGTCTGAAGGTGTGGAGTGAGAGTTAATGTTGACCAGCAATAACTTATTGGGGGAAAGCCCTGCAGGGTCCCAACATGACGGGGCAACAAAAATCAGCTCTCTCCCATCAACACCATTTCCAACCCCCTCCCCCCCCCATGCTTCCCCCTGAAGCCATATAAGATGAACCAAGCCGAATTTTCATGCAGGGGTTTAGATGGGTATGGGAGGAGATACATTATCTTGTGTTGCCTTAAGTCCCTTGCCTCTGATTTCAAAAGGAGTGGGATTCCCACTGCTTTATCCCCATCAGAAGGAAATCTCAGAGGAGAAAATATGGCCCACAGACTTGGTGTCACTGGCCAAAACAAGTTGAATTGCATGTGGTAAAGGGATTGCTCTTGAACGGTAGACATGACTGAAATTCCTGCACAAACAGCAAGGGAGAAGGTCTGGTTTGTCAACCTTCAATGACCCAGTCTTTTCCTTTGTGACTCAATTCCTCCCCACTGCAATGGCAGGGCTGGTGCTATTTTAATTTTTGCAGATCTTTTCTGAAAGTAAGTTTGAGGCTGCAGGAAGTAGGGCTGGGCATTAGCAAATGGGAATTAAATTAATCAGGCTAATACTGTCTCCTGGGCAGACTGCCAGCCTTGAAGGACACTATTAAACACCCTATTAACACCAGGGAAGTGAGACTTCCGTAAAGAGGCTGAGAAAGGACTGGAGATGTGTGGCAGGAGGGTGGTGAGAAGCCCTCCTAGAAAAGAACCAAGGACCCCTCCTGGTCTTTGGTTCCACTGCCATGAAGTTTATAAGATCAGGGTATATAGATATAGAATTGCATTCACATTTTTGCAGGGAGCATATTTGCAAGTAAAAGAAATTAACAAAAATTTGCCTGTAAAAATGGCCTTATCCTTAGTGACATTTATTTTTCAAGTCAATGGATTTTTCTCACACTGCCTAGTTATTACTGTGTGCAGCAACTGTATCTAAAAAACCTCCCAAGACTGCCCATCCCTAGTTGTCACCTACTACCCCATAATGGAATCCATACAAGGTATCATCAAACAATTACAATCCATACTGGATGGGGACCACATCCTTGAATAAATCTTTCTTGAACCCCTTCTTCTGGCCTTCAAACAAAGACAGTACCCCGTCATCCTGCACCTCGGAAGTAAACGGGCAGTGGATTTACTTTCATGAAAACTGCATCACAACTAGTCTTGGTGGAGGACAGTGCACAAGGCTTTGAGTGAGATAAACTTCATTGGACAGAGATTAACCTAATAGTTAAGTTTAGTCTCTAGAAAGCATGTTACGATTTTGCTTTATATGTAATCTTTTGTTTCCATTATCCTTACTCACTATCTCTTGAATCTTTGGTAATAAACTTATCCTTGTTTTCACTACCAATACATCTAAATGCTGGGCTATTAAGCTAGGTGCTGATCCTGAGATGAGTCATTCAAGCTGGTGCATACACTGTTCCTCTGTGGCCAGCAGCCCAGGTATTTCTGTGGGTGTTCAGTGGAGAAGGGGCTATACTTCAAAGGAGCTTGGGGATTTGAGTACACCTATTGTTAACCTGCAAAGCAAAGCAAGGGCTGTCATAGTCCAGAGGAGAGCGTTTGGGTGACTAACAGGTTAGTGCTGTCAGGGAGCTGACACCCAGCTATGCACAAGCAAGTCTCCCCTTCTCTGGAGGCAAGGGGGTAACAAGGTGACTCACAGTCCTGTGTACTCCAAGAGTTGTCACAGCCTCTAGGCATCATTGTAGTATAAGTAATAATAATAACCTAAGTCATTCATAGATTCCAAGGCCAGAAGAGACCACTGTGATCATCTAGTCTGACCTCCTGTATAGCACAGGCCATAGAGCTCCCCCCAAATAATTCACGGAGCATCTTTTGGAAAAACATTCAATCTTGATTTAAAAATACACAGTGATGGAGAATCTACCATGATCCTTGGTAAATTGTTGCAATGGTTAATTGCTCGCACTGTTAAAAATGTATACCTTATTTCCAGTCAGAATTTGTCTAGCTTCATCTACCAGTCATTGCATCATGTTATACTTTTCTCTACTAGACTGAAAAGCCCAGTATCAAATATTTGTTCCCCATGTAGGTACTGACAGTCTGTAATCAAGTCACCCCTTAACCATCTCTTTGTCAAGCTAAATAGATTGAGCTCCTTGGGTCTATCCCTAAGTCATGTTTTCTAATCCTTTAATCATTCTTGTGGCTCTTCTCTGAACCCTCTCCAATTTATCAACATCCTTCTTGAATTGTGGGCACCAGACTGGACACAGTATGCCAGCAGTGGTCACACCAGTGCCAAATACAGAGGTATAATAACCCCTCTGCCCCTACTTGACATTCCCCAATTTGTCCATTCAAGAATTGCATTAGCCCTTTTGGTCAGAGGGTTGCACTGGGAGCTGATGTTCACCTGATTATCCACCACGTCTCCCAAATATTTCTCAGTCACTGCTTTCTAGGATAGAATCCCCCGTCCTATAAGTATTGCCTACATTTAACATTGTGCAGGGAAATAAGCAGAGGTGGAGATGGAATTCATTCCCCCAACTTGCAGGCAAGCAAAGGGGTTGCAAGGATGCTCCTCCAGGACTGTTATTTTCAGATGCTGCCCCTTTGTGCCCCTGGATCAAACAGTCTGGGCCACTGGATTCACTCTGCCTGCCCACAGCAGCTTCTTCATACTGACATTTTTGGCCAGCCTCCTGCCCCCAGCTGGGAGCTTCAGTGGCACAGAGGGCTTTGGACTGTGTCTCCATGCCTACTGTAGTTCACCCTGAGTGAAGAGGGCATGGCTGCTTGTTTCATCATGCTACATCCTCTTCTGTAGGTCCCTATCTCCCTCTTTTCCACTGGAAGCACAGTAGTGAAACTGGTGTGTGTTTTTCCAAGAGATTGGAAAGTTGGAGACAAAAAGGGTCAGGTTGTGCTATCATCCACAGAATGGCCCAGCAGGATTTCTGCGTGGCCCTGTGCTCAGCAGCTATGCTGGCAATGTGTTCCCGGTGTTTCACAATGGTTTCTCGCTGGCTCACCAGTGCACTCATCGTCATCTTTTTCTAACACGAAGATTGGATAGGGCAGAGGTTGTGAGCAGATTCCATCTGCGTCTGGTTTGATCTGCCCTTTAAGCCTGCTGGGGAATTGCCTGGATGGTTTTCTCTACTGTGTTATAGCGCCACCAAAACCAGCTTGGATCAGAACATGCTGTGGTATGTTTATCTAAGCAGGCAGAGAGAGACTCCTCAGTTGACATTGACAAGTTATGACTGCAAACACATACTCCACAAGGCCCTGATTTAAGGGGAAAGCTTTAAATAAAGGCGCTTATTATAGCCTGGTTTGATGGCTCCCAAGCAACAAAACGGAGCCTATTTTCCCATCCCAAGAAAGGGTGATTAGTTTAAAGATTTGCTTTACAGTTTGGATACAGGTTTTGGCTACGATGGTGGCTAAGCCTTTGCCATTTATGTGGTTTGGCTTCCATGCTTTACTCCATTTCTTTTACTGCAGGCTATAAATGGACATAGATTCTCGGCAAGCAAGGCCAGATGTGTCAGGGCCAGGTCATCCCTCTATGTTTAGAGCACAGAGGGCGATTAATGCAGCAGAAAAATCTGCAAAAATGGCCCAAATCTGTCAGGTGGGGGCACAACGTGGCATCATGCACCTCTCCCTCCAACCCTACAAAAGCCTTTCTGTGTGAACCCTGGGAATTTTGCACTCTTTGGGTTTGGGAGTGGAATAGGAGGACAGGGAGTAGGGGCATGTTGAGTCATGCCACATAATCCTCCAGCAAACCCACAGAAATTAATGCTGTCCCACTGTGACAGAATACATCCTTCAATTCCTTTCCACCCCACATAGAAAGCGTGGGAGAACAAAGGAGACATATAACATGATGTGTAGGCCAAGGATCTAGGCTCTGGTGAATCAAAGTGGGGAATGAATTTTACAGTTGAGGACCCTCACCAAAGAAGCCCTGCTTCTAGTCTCTCATAGAACCCAGGATGTGAGAACCACCAGTGATAAAAAAGGCCAGAGTATCACACAGAGAATGAGATGATCTGAGAGAACCAGGCACTAGAGCTTTACAGTTTAAAGCCAACACCTTAAGGGCCATCCAGATATTATTTGGAAGCCACTGTAGATCACTGTAAATACAGACACTTGTATGGGAACAAATTCATTACTGGTGTAATGCTACAGAAGTAAATGAAATGACACAAGGGACAAAGTCAGCCCATAATTTGTAAAGTACTTTTGGGTTCTTCTGGAGGGAAGGTGCTATATAAATTCAAGTCATTACCAGTGAAGAAATTGAACAGATTGGGAGGTTCAGAGCCTGATTCAGCCAACCCCCAGTTTATGATTTCTCATCTCTAGCTGTCAGTATACGCTGCACTGGCCAAAAACAACAACAACAACAAACAAAACAAAACAAAACAAAAAGAACAAAGTATAGTCAACTAAATAAAATGCAGGCTCCAGTGAGTGTAATGCAGTATGTAAAAAAGATGCAGCTCAGTGATGAATTTGTGTGAATACAGAATAATTCAAAATCAAGACATGAAGTAAGGAAGAGGAGGAGGCTAACCCAGTAATGTTTCCAAAGAATTAATTAAGAAACCCATTACCATGTCAGTAAAGTTATCAGCACAGGCCATTCGAATCCGCTCAACCGTCAGGGGGCTGTTCAGGGTGAAGGTCCCGGTTAATCCTCTTTCCTTCCTCACAGCAGCCACTGCATCCCAGATAGCAAAGAACACAGAACATCCCAGGAACAGCCCTGCCTCGCCAATCCCCTGGCAGGGAACAAAGGCAGACACATAGGTTTGCTTTAGAAACTGATTGACAACAGGGGACCAGATCCTTAGCTGGTACAAATTGAGATAGTTCCATTGAAACTACATCGATTTACACCGGCTGAAGATCTGGCCAATTGACGTCAATGGAGGTAGGCCTGCTGAAGAGCTGGCTCAGACACTAAGTTTTATATCAACACAGCTGGACACAATAAATCTCCTCAGGGCTCTGAGTGCTCCAAGACATAAAAGAGTTGAGGACAAGGATTTGGCTCATAACTTTTTTTTTTTTTTAATTCATAGCACATCTCCGCTCTAAACAAAGGTTCACTCTGACTTGGATTGCATCTGTTACACTGCAAAGCAATGAAACCATTCAGAACTTTCAGTATAAATACACCTCCAATCTATCCAAATTCCTTATAAGTGGATTTCATTGTATATGATGAAACAGAACTAGGCAGCCTTCCTTTCTTTATTCCAGATCCTGAATGGATAAAGTTTGCATTGCTTAATCTCTCCAAAGAACTGTGATGGTTTCTGTCTCTAGCATCATCTCCACTAGAACATGTCCATTTGCTCTAAATTATTAAAGATATTCATCCCTAGTAGGCATCCAAAGTGAACTTTCTCCTGGAAATTCCGATGTCTCAGATGCAGTTCTCCAGATACTAGGCTGGGGCACTGGACATCTGCATCTCTTACCAGCACAAGCCTACGCACCATTACAGTCCCACTTAAACTCTACTCTGAGGATGTAATTGGTGCATAAGCCTTGGGTTGGTTCTGCACAGGGGTGAATTTACCCTTACAACACAAGATGGAAAGGATATGAAGGAAGTTCCTTGTGGATAAGACAATGGAAGATCTGTATTCTATTTCCCTGTGAGAGACTGGGCAAGCCTCTTAATCTCTCTTTGCCTCACTTCCCCATCAGTAAAATGGAGATAATAATTCTTCCTTTCTACCTCCCTGTGTTTATTGTAAGCTCTTCAGGGCACGCTCTGTCTCTTACTATGTGTATGTACAGCATCTGGCACACTCAATTTTCAATCTCAGATGAGGTTTTCTAAGTATTACTGTAATTTTACAAATACATAAGAAGAAGAAAGACAAAAAATCAAAATAAATTAATGCATGAAAATTACCCTTTTTCTCACAGCAGGTGAACTTATAAAGGTCCTTCTAGTTCTAAAGGTATTACTGGGGCCTGTGGTGTTCCACATTTTAAGTATAGGGAACATCTCTGAAACCTGTAATATTGCAACAGCTGGAAAGCACTTTTAAAATACATACACCACACGTGCACTTGGGTAACGTGCAGAACTTGCTATGACTTTATACAGCACAGTTGGCTTGTTTACCTTGGAGGAGTAGATGGCAATTGGGTTTCGGGAGTTTGGCAGCAAGTAAACCCTGAACTCTTCAGGTATGTCACAGACAGCAGGGATTTTATACGTATCTGGACCCAGAGTGTACTGCTCTCCTTCTGGGGAGAACTTTATTTCTTCCATTGTATAAAGTCCAACCCCCTGAACAAAGGCACCTTCAATCTGAGGAAAAAATGTACACAGTTTCTATTTTCATTCCCATTAAAAGATAAAAATGTGAATACAACTAAACTTTTAGCTCTACAACATTAACTGGCTCTTTTCCTTCCATGGCAACTGGGCCAAAGACAAATGCTAAACTAAGTAGGACCATCTGAGACCAAGTTGTACTTTCATAAATATTCCCACTGGGTCAAATTCTACTCTCCCTTACCCCAGTGTAAATCCAGAATAAAGTCAGTGATGTCCGTAGAGTTATTTCAGATTTACACTGGTGTAACTGAGAGCAGAATCTGGCCTACTGATTTCAATGGCTCTACTCACAGGACCAAGAATTTGGCCAAGAACTGTAATATAAATAATTAATTCAATCTAACACACATTGAAAAAGGAATTGTGGATGACAATTGACATTCCTTCCTAGAAAAGTTGTCAGACACTTTTATTTAACAGCGTTACCTCTTTTAATCTGAGTGACTAGCCAAAAATTAGGGGTCTTGTAAATTGTTCCATTTTGGAGGAGAAATTGACAATCATCAGGTATTTCTTTGATGCAGTTTTGTGTGCTCACAAAGAATGTACATAGTCCTGTTTCCCTGAACACTTGGGCCACCTGATTCAACATCTAGTCTGCTTTTCCATGTGTCTCCGTTCTGGGTGCTACTGCTATTGTTTCAACCACCTGGTTACAATGGCTTCTTTATATTTATCCTGAAGGTAAGGCGGCAGCCACACCTCATCCATATCAACAAGATTTAACCCACAACAAAAGGTTGAATGCAATCTGAAAATAGGCCAAATTCATACTTGTGCAACTCCTATAGTAATGTCTGGACCTAATTCAGTGGTGATATAAAGAGTGGTGGAAGTTGGACATAAAATGGGAGTAAATAGTAAAGTAGTGCAACTTGCACCTATTTGGCAATTCTTGGGTATGTATAACAGGCGTCACTTTTTGGCTAAAGGAGAGAGAAGGCAGATATAGAAGGAAAAGCCAATAACAGGAGGGCATAAGATAAGGCAGGTCTCATATCCTTTATCTTATTTACATCATCCTGCTAGCTACTTGTCCTTCTCCATACCCCTTTCTGCTCTGTAAATAAATCTTTTGCTTACCCCGTGACCCTCTATTTCTTGAGGGAGCACCATGTAACCCCCATATTCCTTATTTATATATAAAACTGTGATATTTCATATAAAGTATGCCATATAAGGTATCAACAACAACAAGGGAGGTAAACAATGCCCAGGTGGGTGTCAAACAACCATCAACAGTCATTGTCCAGCAGGGGAGTTACAATTCAATAACTCATTTACACAAGGCCACACCAGGGGAATTGCTCAACCTTGCCTGGTGACTCAGCAACAACCACAGACATGCCTTGACTTGTGTTCTCCATGCATATTGAATGAGGATATAAAATAGGGAACAGAGGCCGCATGGTTTGTCTTTTTTCCTCCCCTACCAATGCTGAAGGCAACGAGAACGCTGGAGCTGAGGAGATTGATCCCCAGGCTAACAGTGAGAGCCTTATGAAAGACCTTAACCAACCTGCAGTATCCAGTGGGGTGAGAAAAACTGCTTAGTCCAGATATTGCCCCATCTAATAGGGTTGAGAAATTAGACTGTGTGCTTATCTTTTATTTTCCTTTGGTAACCACTCTGACTTATCACTTATGATCACTTAAAAACCATTTTCTGTAATCAATAAACTTAGTCTAATGTTTATCCTTACCAGTGAGTTTGACTGAAGTGCTTGGTAAATCTGCTCAGGTTACAAAGGCTGGTGTATGTCCACTTTCCTAGGGTGACCAGATGTCCCGATTTTATAGGGACAGTCCCGATTTTTGGGTCTTTTTTTTATATAGGCTCCTATTATCCTCCACCCTCATCCCGATTTTTCACATTTGCTGTCTGGTCACCCTATACTTTCCGTTGATGAAGTGGTGAACCAATTAGTAAACCTGCATTGCTCAAGAAAAGGTCTTGACTCTTGAGCAGTGTAAGATGGTATATTCCGGTGGTACAAGGCTGGGAGCTGGGGGGGATTAGGCTGGTGCCTCTCTCTGCGTGATTCATGAGAAGCTCTGGGAACAATCACACAATCTGGCTGGATGTGGGTCTCCACATGCGGTTGTACTGAGTGGTAACAGCACCTGGAGGGGTTTGTTGCTTGTCTCCAGTAAGGCATTGTGAGAGACAACCGGGGCCCAGCAGTCCCAGATTGCACCCCGGAGAGCCTGTCACATCCCCTAATCAGGGCCGGCTCCAGGCACCAGGCAACCAAGCACATGCTTGGGGCGGCACCTGGTAAGGGGCGGCCAATCTTGGGGTGGCGGGGGGGCAGCACGGCGTGGCATTCTGCAGGGGGGGCGCTCCGGTGGCACGGCGCTCGGCGCTCCGCGCGGGGTGCGGCACTCGAGGTGGGAGGGCAGGCTCTGGCAGCGCGGCACTCGGCAGGGGGGCGGGGCGGGGCGCTCGGGGGGGGAGGTTCCAGCAGCGCGGCACTCGGCAGGAGGGTGGGGCGGGGCGCGGCGCTCGGGGGGGGGAGGTTCCAGCAGCGCGGTGCTTGGCGGGGGGAGAGAGGGGGGGACTCGGCGGGGCAGCGCTTTTTTTTTGCTGCTTGGGGCAGCAAAAAAGTTAGAGCCGGCCCTGCCCCTAATACCACATCAGTGTAACTTACACTACTTTTCCATTTACACCAACCTTGGCCCAACATGTGCCACACACCTCTGTTTTTGTTACTGCTGAATTTGGCCCAGTGTGTAAATATATGAATCCACACCAAAAGCTATAGACCTGAACTTTAAAGGAGAGATCTGCTCAGGACCAGTGACTGAGTTTGTTAAAGAATGACATCCAGTCACAGAACTATGCGATCAAACTGAGTGAAAAACAAAGTGTATTAGCTAGAAAAATTTAGACTACAATAGTGGTAAAAAAAGGAGTTGAAAAAGCTGAAAAATAACAGCAGTGGGAGATGATCAAATACAGCAGACATGCTAAATGTACTTGACAGAGCTGTTCAATAAAGTTTAGGAAAAAGAGATCCCTTCTGACTAGTGGAATCGTTGTGAGAATACCCCAAAAGAGTGATCTAACTAACTATAACAGCTGGAGAGAAGTTATACTACTCTCTGCTGTAGGGAAAGCCTTCTGCAGTGTGTTACCACACAGGATGAAAGAGGCAGGGGATGCAAAGTTCAGAGAAGAACAGGCTGGATTCAGGTCACAGAGATCCTGTGTAGGTCAGATATTCACACTAAGAACCATCACAGAAGAATGTATAGAATGGCCAGATTCCCTCTTCATCAATTGCATTGATTTTCAAAAGGCAATTGACAGCCTGCACAGACATACATTGTGGAATAGTCTTCGGTGCTGTGGAATCCCATCTAATGTCATCACCATCATCAGGGCTATGTACAGACATGTGAAGTGATCGGTAAGGGGAACAACTAGAGTACAGAGTGAACAATGGTGCGAAACAGAGCTATATTTTATTTCAACTGTTTGGCATTCCAATAGACTGGATAAAGAAGAAGTGTATTAACAACAAATATGGTGGTATAACATGGGTGGATGCAGGGGTGAAAGTAATATTAAACACTTACTGGTACGGGGGCCCGGCTCTGGGCCCCCGGAAGGGGTGGGGCCTCGGGTGGAAGGGGCGGGGCTGGAGTCAGCCTCTCCCAGCCAGCACATCCAGGCTGCCTGGCCCGCACCGCCTGGGGCTCTGGTGGCAATTTAAAAGGGCCTGGGGTTCTGGCCACTGCCATGGTAGTGGTGGTGGCTGTCAGGAGCCCCAGGTCCTTTAAAATCGCCAGCCCTGGGGCAGCTGCTCCTTTTGTTCCCACCATTGGTGGCCCTGCCAGTAAGATCCCTACCAGCAGGGCCACCGACGGGGGCGGGCAAAAGGGGTGGCAGGACTTTAACATTGGCTGCGCACAGGCCGGTACCGGCTTCTTACCAGTATGCTGTACCGGCCCGCACCGGCCTACTTTCACCCCTGGGTAGATGGCAAATGCCTAGAAGAGCTAGACTGTGCTGATGATGTTATGCTACTGAGTGACACTCCCAAAAAGTCACAAAGACAGACAACTTGACAAAAATAGCAGGCCAAACAGGGCTTAAAATTAGTTATGCCAAAACAAACATGCTTGAAACTCAGGCTTCAAGCAGTAATGTCACATTAGAAGGCAACAAGAAAGTAAGAACAGATCATCTATCTAGGCAGCACCATATTAACTAATCGAGACCTCAAGGATGAAGTGACATCAAAGATAGGAAAGGCATCCCCAGCATTTACTAAACTCAACAATATATGGAAAAAATTCAAACATATTCTTGATGCTAACATGCAGCTGCAAGAGCTAGGGATCTTCTAAAACGTTAGAAAACTAGATGTCTTTGAAAATAATTGCTTCTGAAAGATTCTGCAAGCAGTGTTGTTGTAGCCATGTTGGTCCCAAGATAGAGAAGGTGGGTGAGGGTGGCCTGTTAATAACAAGGTGGAACAGATTGTTTAGCATAAGTAGTCAAAACATATTTCAAGGGACCATTCAAGGTTAACAGTGACTCTCTGAGTTAGGCTATGGCTACATTACAAAGTTAAGTCGACAAGTTATGTTGATGTACAGCAACTGCTGTAATTAAACTCTGTTGCATGTCCACAGTGTGCACCTTGTGTTAGCAGAGCACATTCACAGTAGCAGCTCTTGAATCGACACAGAGAGCAGTTCATTGTGGGTCGCTATCCCACTGTGCAACTGGCCCTGCGGGGTGTTTTGGGAAGGATTTGCAATGCCTCATAGGGACAGGTTCAGTGTCACATGATGCAGGTTTCTCAATCCCATCATTCCATGGGCATCCTACTAGGTTTCCAGCTGCTTTTCAACTGCCCTGGTAACCACAAGTCAGCCATTCCTGTCAGAAAGCATGGATCCTGCACCGCTCTTCAGTACTGTGCTGTGTGTTATGAACACAAGGCTGTAAGAGGAGCTCAACGGGGGAGCTATTCGGCTGAGGGAGGCCTTGAAGGAGCATTATAACGATGAGCCACAGTGATGTGTATTGCTGTAGCGTGCTGAGCCTGGCATTGTTTGTTTGCACCGTGCTACTTCCTCCCTCCATCAATAATTTAACGCTGCTCAGTTTACATCTATATGAAAAAGTGAATGCCAGTGGTGGTGTTTTTACTTGTCCAGGGAGAGTTTTAATTCTGTTTCTTTTAATTCTTCCTTAAAATCATGCCCTCTTTTCCCATAGCCTGAGGCTAAGCACCCTGGCCGCCATCCTGACTGCTCCCCCCACCAGCCCCCTACCCATAGACCACCATTCTGACTCCAGCCCCAACCTTCCCACACAGCCCCCCACCCATACCAGCACTCTGTCCCCATTCCCCTCTTTGCAGAAGCAGCATGGCTGCGGCTCTGCACAAGAGGGACAGTTTGCCTCCCTTGCCTTCTACTATGCCTGCCACCGCTCTTTGATGTTTTTAGCTGACACCGCTGCATGTCCCTATCATAGCCTTTCTCCTTCATGCCCTGCACCTGCACAGCCTCCTCTCCCCACAGACCCAGGAGATCCACCACCTCCCATGTACTCCAGGCAGCAGCGTGTTTGCTGCGTGCTCGGCTGGGCAATAGCTATGTGAGCTCTCCACAAACAGGAATTTCAAAAACTTCCTTGGGCTTTTAAAGGGGAGGGATGCATGTCTGCGTACCTGTCTGCAGGGCAGCAGAGTTCAAAACAGTGACCAGAGCGGTCACCTCCTGGAGTCCACTTAAGGCAATGTAAGCCACACAGTGTCCACACTGACACGGCGTCACTCTAACTACATTTCCCTAAGCGCTATGCTTCTCGTCGACATGGTTTTATTATGTCGGCGTAGCAGGAGAGTTAAATTGGCAGGAGGAGCATTGCAGTGTGTACACCTCCACAGTTAGGTCGATGTAAGCTGCCTTATGTTGCCTTAACTGTGTAGAATAGACATGACCTTAGTTTCCCAGATCTGAAGAAGAGCTCTGTGTAAGCTCAAAAGCTTGTCTCTCTCCCCAACAGAAGTTGGTCTAATAAGAGCTATTACCTGACCCACCTGGTCTCTCTATGACAGATTCTTGGCATTGGGTGGAAAGTCATCACCAATGGAGAGATCTGAGAAATCACCAACCAACAGCTCATTTCCACCAGAATCAGAAGGAAGCGCTGGACATATTTGGGCCGTATACTCTAGATGCCAACACACAGACTTCCACATTAACTGTCAAGTGGAAACCAACTGGTGTGAGGAAATGAGGGTTTCCAAAAGAAACTTTAAGAAGAACCCTTAGCATGGATGGCAGGATAGTCAATCTCAACACCACACAGTATTTGGAAGTAGCAGCAAATGACAGAGAGGAATGGAAGAGACTGATTTCTCTGCTGTGTGCCAACATTGGCATGGAAAGGATGTTAAAAACAAACTAACAACCACCCACCCACCCTGGTAAAAGAAAAATCATTTTTCTGATCTGTATTACCACTACCAGAAAACTTATTGCCAAATCTTGGTCCCATTGAAGTCAACAATGTATTGCAATTGACTTAAATGGGATCAGGATTTGTCCTTCAGGAATTATTTTTGCTTTCTGTGTAGGGCAGGGGTCGGCAACGTTTGGCACGCGGCTCACCTGGGTAAGCACCCTGGCGGGCCAGGCCAGTTCATTTACCTGCTGACGTGGCAGGTTCAGCCGATTGCGGCCCCCACTCGCCGCGGTTCGCTGTCCCGGGCCAATGGGGGCGGCGAGAAGCGGCGCAGGCGAGCGATGTGCTGGCCGCGGCTTCCCGCCGCCCCCATTGGCCCGGGACGGCGAACTGCGGCCAGTGAGGGCCGTGATCAGCCGAACCTGCCGCGTCAGCAGGTAAATAAACTGGCCCGGCCCGCCAGGGTGCTTACCCTGGCGAGCCGCGTGCCAAACGTTGCCGACCCCTGGTGTAGGGTGAGGTGAAGATGAAGACGAGACAACAAGAGGGATTTGTGACCTAATCCTGTGATATGCCAAGTCCTTTCTGCAAGGGCTCAATTCCCAGTGACGTCTACAGGACCCGTAGTCACTCACCACCCTTCAGAAAATGTTCAGCATGTTGCAGTAGCAGGCCACTTAACTTGTTATCATCAACACATGCAACAAAAAGCAAATATTGCCTAATTCCGAGCCCAATCCAACACCTATTAGAGCCAATGGATAGTCTCCCCTTGACTTCAGTGGACGCTGGAATGGCTCTCTTAATGGAAAGTATTTTGATGCAAGAAAAAGCTATCACTAACATCTACAGACAAGCGTGCATATGGAAGTATTGGTACATACCTGTCCTATATCTACAGCTGGATTTATGCTGAAACAAGCATCCATGACAATGTCTGTTCTGATGTTCTGTTAAACAAATATAAACTGTTGTGGGTACATACTTTACAAGCAATAAAAATAGCAGGTTTTAAAGAATGCGAACCCCATGCCATAAAATAATATTCCATGGTGACAGCAAAGTATTGCAGATTTATTCTAAAGCACAGAAGCAAGCTTCAAAGGCCCTGGCCTGACAAGGGATTAATCTGTTTGAAGTGGTTTTGGTGAACACCCAGGAGCATATGGCAACTGAAATGCAACATTAGCACCCTGGGCTGAGTTAAGGAGCAGGTTGAACATTAGCCCCAGAATGAACTTGTTTCTTGGTAGGAGCCCAAGGTTTGGACTGTGGTGGTTAGCTAGTGCCTGTGTTAGGTTGTGAGTCTAGAAGTGCTGCAAGGGGCATTGTGCCTGAAGAAGGAAATCAGACGAGTGGCCACTGTGCTTTACTTGAAGAAGGTATAGTGTCTGCTCCCACTGCACTGCTTACTGGTGGGAGAAGGTGTCTGCACATGAGTAGCACAAGGTGTGGGTGAGGCACAGCCCCACCCATGGTGCCAGACACTTCCAATGAGTTGTGAGAGGCATGGTAGTTGCCGCTCCTAATGTGCTTCCCTCAGTATCACTGGAGCCATTCTGCCTGTCTCCATATTACACAAAAACAATGCCTTTGGGAACTGCTCTTTGTCTCATGCCCCTCTGCATTGCCCCCTTTATGTGGCAATGCCTTCGATTGCTTCAATAAACCCATGTGCAATAGGGGATCATTACTAATTAACTGGGCAGATATTGTTGCACAGTTGGCCCTTGTGGGCAGGTTCAGTCTATCAGGTCTCATTTAAAAGCCACAAAATAAGGTGGTTATATTATATTATATTATATTATATTATATTATATTATATTATGCTGTTCTTTATCATCTTCTGTTCTATTGGACTTTCTCATCCTTAGTCTCATTAGTTAGCACCAGATCTTCTTTCTAGAATGTTAACAAACGAGATTGAGAATGACAGAGCCATTTAGAGTTATCTTGGCACTTTGCTGAGAACATGAAATGAATGCCATTTCTCCCTTCTCAGCAAAAAAAGCAAGAGGAAAAATAACTACATCAGTGTAGCTCTGGAGGGAGACATATAGGAATCTAACCACTGTGTACGTAAAGGCACTATTTACCTTGTGATCTCCTGTCAGACAGTCAATCTCCACTTCAGAACAAGCAACTCTGAAAACAAAATATGGGAAAGCCTGGCCTTCCCCGGTGTCCCAGTTCATATTTACCATATAGCCTCTGGTGGGAGTAAGAACATCCTTCAGACTGAGTGAGCAATGGCATTTGATCTCTTCCACCACCACCACCTTCTCAATTGCACAGCAGATTGTCATGGAAATCATGTGACAAGACCAGGTTAATGTCCTGCTCTAAGCCAGCTGTTTTCACAGGCTGTGGTGAAGAAGGCCTCAGTGTTGCAGCACTGCTGTGTTTCTGCTGCCCAGAAGGAGACGGAGAGCCAGAAGGTGGCCCAGACTCTTAGGTATCATGGAGCACATCTCAGGATAGGTTTTCTATGTCCCATCATGATGGGAGGCTGTGCAGAAAACTACATGGTCCCATCTTCCAAACACCTAGCACAGGGTGGGAGATGCAAAAGTGGCCAGTGAGCATGGCCTGGGGAGATTTATCCCCTGCCATCGCCCAACATGCAACCTCTTTATGTGTGCTAGGTGCAGGATTTGGCCTTCAATAGAGAAGGAAAGGGGGAGAGTGAAAGGATTGGGGAGGCTGAGAGGGGAGACTCTTATCCTCATTTGACAAACCCCCAAGGTCCACATCTATGATCCCTGATGCCAGTAATTTCAGAAAGACTAACAGCATTCCTTACCTGAAGTAGCCAGTAGCTGAAAGACTCACACTTTGATTATAAGCTTCAGTAATCTGCAATAGGAACATTTAGTGTTAAAGGTGAATAGAAATTTAAGTAAAGAAATAAAAAAAAATTTTTTTTTAAAGAAAAGTAACAATGGGGAGCACTAGGATGCAGAATGGGACAGCAGAAACCCAAACGATAGAGAATGGAAGTTACTGCATTAACACGATTTAAATCAGTTTCACTGCATCTGCATTAGGGGGTTGTGCTCGTGTAACATTTTAAATAAGTTCATTTTTAACACAGACCAGGCCTAGTGACGTGCCGGTGGTGACAGAGGGAGTCAGCACCAGAGGCAGGATTAGAATTTAGAACTGCTCATTCTCAGTTCTCACCCTACTAGACCATACTACTCTCACTCGGACTTTACCACAGTTAGCAAATACCTTCATGCTTTTCAGCAGAATTGATCAGAAAATGTTTATGCACATTGATACAAACCCATAACCCTACTAACTTCAGTGTAGTGGTTAATTAATGAATTAAAATCAGAAGAAATCATAATAAGTAATCTGATACACTCTATTTCAAACCAGTAAGGTAAGGTGAAGGAAACAACCCTCCCCCAAAGTATGTCTGAGAAGCATTCTTTAGCCTGTTAGCCCCACAGGGCAGGGAGTGTCTCTTTTCTAGGTTTGTACAGCACCCAGCACAATGGGGCCCTAATCCTGATGGGGGACTGTAGGCACTGCCATACTAGAAATATTTTCCGCTACTAATAATTTAGAAGCCTGAACAATCGGGCAGAACCAATTGCATCTTAGTTTAAAGAGAAGTGGGTTTTTATTAGGTATTTGTGTCATAGAGGGCAGATACTCAGGCGTGGTTAAAGCTGCCTGGGAAGGCAGGTGAAAAAGGGTTAGAAGGAAAGCTGTGGCGAAGAACAGCCTGACGTCTATGACAATGGTACAGTAGTGATGTGCTGCAGGAAGAGGAAGGAGAAAGCTGATCTTGGTATAATGGACACTAACAAGGTAGATGTATCCACAGCAGCCAGCACCAGTGATGGAGCGATGAAGTGGTATCCGGCGCAGGCCTAACTAGACAAACCTATTCCAGAGGAGAGGTGCTTTGGATTCTAGTCCTCTGGTGAGAACTTTATTCTGCAATGGGCAGAATGATGATGACATGATGTTCTGGAGAGTTGGGGGATGGTCATTATATGTCAGTACATCCGTTAATAAATGTTTTGTCATCACTAACTAGAACAGCGTGATTTTCACAGGGTTATATGTAGGAATGTTGTCACACCTACCACCATCCCCTTCCAAATAGTGCTGCATGGCCTCCCATTCCAGGACTGATTTCTGATGAATACTGCACAGCTGATGCATCTATGCTGCTATATACATAGACAACACTCCTCAGCTCCTATCCATTCCCATATAAGGCCAGGTTATTCCTGGCCCGTCTGGATACATAGGAGAGGACGGCACAAGAGCACCCCATGCAAGAGCCAGGGACTATTTCAGGAATTTGCCGGTCATGTCACGGGGGAGCAGGATGCACCATCCATCCTGAAGCACGATCCCTCTTGAGCTCCCCCTGGGGCAGTGGGCTCCACGCTGCTCCCTACTCAGGGCTGTTGCTAGATGCCATAGTATAGCCCACGATTTATCAGCCTATACCCTAGCCCATGGTTTTTTATAGTCATGTAAAAAGCAGCACTGACCCAGTCCTCCCATTTCCCTTCGGGGTTTTTATTAATGATGGGCTCCAGGCGTTTCCGAAGAATCTGACAAGCATTCTGGAGAGGAGAGAGGTGGGAAACAATGAACAGAGAAAAGAAGATGAATTCAACAACAGCAGCAGCAGCAACATCTGCTTTGAAATTTCAAAACACTATAGCCTTTAATATGGCAGTGATACCCTGCCAGGTCTCTCTCCAGTCCGCCTCTACCCACTTTTGCTCCATGCTGCCTTCGACCAAAGGCTGTTCAAGGCGAGTTTGATTTGTGTCAGAGAGTCATTCTGAGTACCATCATTCCATTACCCTCATGAACATCTAAACTCCTCTTCTGTGTTCTGCTAGCTGGCCAGCCACAAAAGCAATGCTTACCAATGAGCAGCACTGGTGTCTGTCCTGGTGAAACTTACCCATTTGCACACCCATGTTTAACTGAAGCCATCACCAAGTAGAAGACAAAGAGCCTGGCTCTGATCTCCTACTGATTTTACACCGATATAATGTCACTAGCTTTGGTCAATTTACAGTAGTGTCAGCAGGAGCAGGCCCAAAGTACATAAAAAGGTAAATGTGTTTCATTCTGACAGTAATCACATCACCAGATGCACATGAAATATATCCTGGACTCTTTTATCAGCTTATGTTTAAGTATCCATGGTGATACGAGGACCAGTCAATTCCTCTGACTAAATCCTGCACAAGCATCTTTAGAGCTGCTACAGGAAAGCAGAGAGGAAAAAGTTGTGAGCTAGTACTAATTCAGTAATTTGCCCTGCCTGAAACTGCTCATGTGATAAACAAGCAAGAGAGACTCAGGTGAGGGTACTGATATGCTCTATTAGTGGTGCTCAGAAACTACAATGATGAATAATGTGCAAACGTTCAGAGCAATATGCATTATTTGAAAGAAGCAATAAAAATATAATAATTCATAAAAAATGTAACCTGGACTGCTTTCCCATTGACGTCTGAGCCAATCGATCCAGCTGTGACTATCGCATTAGGCACAGTTATCGTGCTTGTTTCACAAAAGTGTACATATGACAATGGTACCTTCAGTTCACGGCTGGCAACCTGTAAGTAAAGTAAACAAAACGATATCCAGTTCCACTGAGGGTAAATAGTATTGACTCAAGAAAAAGAGCACGAGCATTGCTATGTCTACACAAGACCAAGCTTGATGGGGATGGCTAGTGTTACTTTGACAATGCCAATCACTGAAATCTTAGTCAACTACTGTTTTTTTACAGATCTACCCTGATGACATGCATATAATTGCCTTAATAAGAGGTGGAGACAGCTGGGAACAGTTAAATTAAAGAAAATTCTCCTATATCCTACATTTTCCTACCTTTTTCTTGGAGAAGGTGGTGGATATAGGGTGGGTTGGAGAGTTTTGTCTCAGATCTTTTCCTGGATGAGCTGTTCTCTCTAACTTGACTTTTGTTGCATATGGAATATTTTGGGCCAGATTTTAAATATAATGATTAGCTCTTTCTCTATTGGATTTGAAATCTCACCCTTCTTTCTGCCTAACCAAATCATTTGAAGTTATTAGGTAAGTTCATATGCCCAATTTACAATGTGACACTGCATTGTCATAGATATACATCATCAGCATACCTAATTTCAGTCCCAAAATTACCTACTTTCTACCTACATTTGGCGTCTCCACACTTTCATGGTTTACAGGTATTTATATCAGAAATGCAGAATCTTGGTGCTGAGGTTATAGAGATAGCTATTTACATTGAAGGAATTAACCCCACATCATTTTAGTTTCCTGCATGAATAATTTGTGTCTCCCCCTTGTTTTGGGTCCTTGTCATCTGCTGTGTTGTACATTTGGTGTCTAAATACCTTTGTGGATCTGGGCATTAGTCTCTGAACTTACGCCTTCCTGAAGTCTGGCTTTACCCGTAATTCAAAAGCAGTAATGCAACATAAACCTCGACCTGAGCCTCCATCCTGACCTTGGCTGTTGTAGGGTTTCCCTGCAGAACCGCCGAGTGCCATTCACCTTCTCTACTGATACAATCACATATCTTTCTCGTATTTTCATCTTCATTCAAATGGTTAATTCCTGTCTAACCTGTAACATCTTGGTGTGAATTCCTTGTCCCATTTCAATTCCACCATGAGTCACCAGCACAGACCCATCTGTATAGATATGGACCAGAGCTGCAGCCTAAGAAAAACAACAGAAAATTGTTAATTCATTAAGGCTGACGCTAATATAATAACTCTTTTAACAAGGGGATGTACCAACAAGTGCAGGGATTGAGTCAGATTTCACTCCCAGAGGGCACAGCAATCAGGGTGTTGTTAAGAGGGTGAGAGAGTCCTCCAGCTGTCTGGCAACAGCAAGCTTCTTGCAGTTAGCAATTGATGAGGAGGAGCCATTTAGCGAAGTCGTTTATTGTTAATTGGAGTTCTGCAAGGACTGCAATCATTCATTTCAACAATTATTTTTTATTTTTTTTAACAGTTTTTTATCATTGTGAAACTGGGCGACTGAGCCTAGTCACCATCTCACTTCAGTTGTGAAGTATTTTTAGCATCAAACTCCATTTCCCCCTCATTCCCAATCAGAGGAGAAGGAAGCAGTGTTTGATGCTGCGCTGCTGGGCCTTCCGGAAGGTAGGCTGAAATTCAACCTGTGCAGAAAGTCAGCACAAGACCAAGGAACTACTTAAGTCCTATTTAAGCCTTATTTTGAGACCTTAAGTGAAACGTAAGGTGTCTAGTCTTGTACTGATCCTCTGCACAAGGGTGAATTTCCCTCTTTGTGTATGTAACTCACAGCCTCAATGTTCTTTTACTGTAGCCATTGTGGGGTGAATTATCTGAAACTCTCTCAGAGCTCTCAACCTGCAAACTTGCCAACCTGTGACAACTGAAATGAGTGAAATGTGAAACACCTGGATTTTGTTGTGCATTGCACTGTAACTCATAGATTAGAATATTTTGGGGTTGTTTAAGAATATCAAACCTATTGTGAAGGATATTTTGTGACCATGTAATTTACATAAAGCAAAACTGCAAAAAATCAGACATTTACATCACATGCAGCTATAAGGAACCCCACAAAGATCATCAGCAGGATTTGAACCTTCAGATCCCCAGCACAAGCCTCTACTGCTTCAGCTACAGATGTAGCTATTATGCTTATTGTGGGCAAGCCACCAGAAGCAGCAAGATACACATTTTGCTAGTGAGTTACACAATTATTTGCTAGACAGCAGTAGAATGCTGGAATCAGGAATCCACAGTTCTACTCCTGGTTATGGGAGGAGAGTGTTATAGCAGTGGTTACAGAGGGGACAGCAAGTTACATAGATCTGGCACATTCCTTCTGAAAGGAATTGGTGATGAGACTTGGGTCTATCATATTAGATACCTAGGTGTGTCTCTCTCTCCTCCTTCCCCTTTCCTTGACAGCTGTCCTCCCTCTTATACTTTAAGAATGCTGGAGCTCTTACGTCTTTAAGGCAGCACTTCCAAAGCTTACCTGATGGTACTGTGTAGCATTCAATCCAACTGAAAACTTCATAGGAATAATGGCAATCCCTTTTTTCTTCCAGTAATTTTGCTTGTTAAATTCTTCCACAGCTGTTTTCCTGCTGTAGTATTCAGATTTCTCCATACATTCTTTCCAACATTTCACCAGGTTTGTTGCATCGAGCTCTTCTTTGAAGGGAGTTAGATTAACTCCTTTGTACATGTTTATCTCCCTGATCTGAAAAAGAAGGTGAATAAGCTGACACAAAATATTTATGTAGTGCCAAAAGTGTATACAGCACTTTACAAATATAATGACACATTTCCTGTCCTAAAGAACTGGTAATCGAAGTGCCTGATTCTGTCAGCCTTACTCACACTAAGTAGTACTTAAGTACCGGAGTAGTCTCAATGGGAGCACTCAGATGTGTACGTACTACTCAGTGTAAGTAAGGCTTGCAGTATCAGGCCAAACACATGACAACAGCCCTGGGGAGGATGAGAGTATTATTAATGATGAGAGAAAAGTAGGAGAGGCTGCTTGAAGAGGGGAGTTGAAGGAAGAAGGAGAAGTCTCATGGCAGAGAAATAGATTGTCATAAGTGTAGGATGCAGCTTTATAGGAAGCACAAAGCTGAGAGCAGGAAAAGGAAGCAAAGGGTGGAGCAAGGCCTGGGAGCTGGGAAGGGCATAGGCAGTGGGATAGGGAAATGAGAGTAGAAACATAGGGTAGGGTAAGGTTGTGTGGGCCTTGTAGGTGAGGCCAAAAAGCTTGCATGGTTTGTGGTAAAGGTCAGAAAGTCAATGGGGGGAAGAAGTAGGGAGAAGAGAGGGTTACGCACCTTCGAGATGTGTGTCCCTTTGGGTGCTCCACTTCAGGTGTCGGTGCATCCCGGCGCTGTTGACTGGAGATTTTCAGTAGCAGTGCTCAATCGGGACGCGCATGCGCAGTAGCCATCTTGCAGTACTGTCGGTGTCTCCTCTAGCGTGCACGTGGCCTGCCCCCTTCAGTTCCTTCTCTACCATAGAGTGCTTGTATCGAACGCCAAAGTAGAAGGGAGGAGAGTGGGTAGTGGAGCACCCACAGGGGGACACATCTCGAAGAACCTCTGTTACTGCACAAGGTGAGTAACGCTCTCTTCTTCTTCAAGTGCTGTCCCTGTGGGTGCTCCACTTCAGGTGATTGTAGAGTAGCGTCCACGATAGTTGGGGGCAGTGATGAGCTGCCAAAATCTTAGAAACCGGTTCCCTACTGGGTCTTCGGAGGCACGGCTCCGGCGGATGAAGGACCTGCCGCCGAAGACCCGGTAGGGAACCGCCCGGTGAGTACATCCCCCCCCATCTGACCCCCACCCATGTCCTGCCCCCGACTGCCCCCCTCAGAAACCGCAACCCATCAACCCTCCCCACCCGCTCCTTGTCCCCTGACCACTCCTTCCCAAGATCCCCTACCCTAACTGCCCCCCAGAACCCCACCCCCTACCCAACTTGCCCTGCTCCCTGTCCCGAGTCGGGGCCGGGGCTGAGGTTGCAACGTGATCTGGTCTTTAAAGAAGACAGTATATGGTGGATTAGCCATAAGAGCACCTATCTCACTCACTCATCTAGCAACCAAGGGTGCCACCTTCTTTGAGAGGTGCTGCAAGGAGCAAGTGGCCAGCGGTTCAAAGGGTGGTCTAATAAGGCCTTTGAGAATTAGGTTTAGGTCCCAAGTGGGCATGGGTTGGCGTACTTCTGGGTAAAGATTCCGTATGCCAGTGAGAAACCGTTTAGTGGTCAGGTGAGCAAATATCGAGAATCCATCCATTTTATGATGGAAAGCGGTGATCACTGCGAGATGTACTGTATAGAGCTCATGGCTAGTCCTGAGTTCTTTAGCTCTAAGAGGTATTCTAGCACTAGTGACAGTGGTATAGTGTTGGGAGTGATTTGTTTGTTCTGACTCCAGATGGAGAATCTTTTCCATTTTTGCAGGTAAGTATTGTGTGTGGATGTATGTCTGCTGTTCAATAACACATTTGACTTGTTCCGAACAGGTTAATTCGTGTTGTTGGAACCATGAAGGAGCCACACTTTCAGATGGAGTTTCTCCAGGTTTGGATGGAGGATCTGACCTTTGGCTTATGAGAGGAGATTTGGTCTCAATGGGAGAGTTCATGGAGCGCAAACTGTCATGTACCAGGTCTGTCTGGACTACGCTAGGGCTTGTGCAGGACACTGGGGTTTAGTGGGATTGGTGGGAATGCATATAGGAGTGCTGTGTCCCATGTGAGGAAAAAAACGTCCCCTAAGGATTGAGGTCCTAATCCCGCTCTTCCACAGAATAATGGACATTTGTGATTCTGAGATGTAACGAATAAGTCGATGGTGGGAAACCCCCATCGTTGAAATATATTTTGTAGGACTGTGGAATTCATTTCCCATTCATGTTCCTGTGAGAACCATCTGCTTAGAGTGTCCGCTGTGGTATTTTGACATCCAAGAAGGTAGGAGGCTAAGATGTCAATGTGGTGATGAATACACCAGTTCCATAGTTTTATGGCCTCGGTACATAGGGAGTGGGATCGCGCTCCCCCTTGTCAGTTGATGTAGAACATATTGTCTGTCATCACCCATACAATCTCGTTCTTTATGAGTGGAAGGAAATGGAGGCAGGCTCTGTACCTCTCTGAGTTCCAATAAGTTGACATGGAAATCTGTCTCCGCTAGTGACCATCTGCCTTGGATTGTATGATGATTGAGATGTGCGCCCCAACCTATCAAGGAGGGATCTGTTGTGATCGTAATTGAGGGTGATTCTTGATAAAAGGGGATCTCTGAGCAGAGATTCTCCTGCTTTGCCCACCAAAGGGCACTGCCCAAACTGTAAACCCTGTATATAATGGAAACTACTTCAAGTCAGGAGGAGCTGAAGCACCCCAAGCACCCCTAGTTCCAGCACCTATGCTCGGGAGGTGGTGTTATGGTCTTGTTCAGGCTGTGTTTGATGGGTTTGTATACGGAACTCAGCCAACCTTGGATACAGCTCATGTGTAGACTTGCATGCTTTACCACAAATGTGTAGGCTGCAATGTTTCCTAACAGCTGTAGACAGATTCTTGCTGTGGTTCGTGGACTGGTGTAAACTGTCTCTATGAGATTTTTTATTGCTAGAAATCTGGTCCGCGGTAGAGACACTCTGGCTTGAACTGAATCAGGGTGTGCTCCAATGAAGTCTAGTTGTTGTTTGGGTATCAATGTCGACTTTTGTATGTTCAATTGCAGCCCTAGGGTTTGGAAGAGGGCAGTAGTCCATTGGGGTGATTTCTGTCGTCGCTATCCGATTGGGGCCTTTCAGATGGCAGTTGTATAGGTACGAGAAAAACATGATCCCTTGCTTTGGCAGGTGCACAGTGACAACTGCAAGGGTTTTGGAGAAGACCCTCGGTGCGGTGAACAGTCCGAATGGAAGCAACCTGTATTGGTAGTGCTCATGTCCTACTGTCTATCAGAAGAATAGTCTGTGAATTGGGTGAATGGTAATGTGGAAATATACATCTTGTAGGTCTAGGGCTGAAAACCAATCCCCCTGTTCCACCACTGGGATTATCGTGCCTAATGTGACTATCTTGAATTTCTGGGAGCAAACAAACTTGTTGAGTTTTCATAGGTCTAGTATGGGTCGCCATCATCCATTTTTCTTTTGGGTCAGAAAATTGTAGGAATAGAAGCCCTTTCCTCTGTATTGCATAGGCACTGTTTCCAGGGCACCTACTTGCAGTAGATGATGTACTTCTTGTCTTAATAGGTGCTCGTGAGAAGGGTCTCTGAAGAGGGACCAGGAAGTGGGTAGGCTAGATGGGCAAAAAATAAAGGGGATGGCATAGCCCGATTGCATGATCTCTAGGATCCAGCAGTTCTTCGTGATGGACTCCCACGCTTGGTAAAAAGGTCTCAGTCAACGGCCAAATGGGCAAAGTGGCATTGTCTTGAGGGGAAGGTCGCTCAGACCCTTGACCAACTGTTCAAAACTGTTGCTTAGTAGATGGTGGCTGTGATACTGTTGATTGGGGTTGAGCTGGTTGGCGTCATTGTGTTCTGTTTCTCTGTCTGTTGTCATACGGTCTAGTATTCTGGAGACTAAATAGTGTGTCTTTAGAATGGTGGTAAGGTTGGTAGAGCTTTCTTTGAGCAGGTGGTGTGTAAATGCCCAGCGTGCAGAGTGTCACGCCTAAGTCTTTCATGGAGTGCAACACCTCATCGGTCTTTGATGAGAATAGTTTGTCTTTGTTGAAGGGGAGGTCTTCCATATTGAGTTGCAGTTCTTTTGGGATGCCAGAAGACAGAAGCCATGAGGCTCTGCGCATTACGATTGCTATGGCTGTGGTACGCGCTGCCATATCAGCAATGTCCAGGGAAGCCTGTAAAGCAGTCCTGGCCACCAATTGCCCGTTAGTGAGTAAGTTCTTAAATGCATCCGAAGAAGTGGGTATTCACCCACGAAAGCTCATGCTCCAATATGTCTGTTAGTCTATAAGGTGCCACAGGACTCTTCGCTGCTTTTTCTTAAATTATGTTTGCTTTTGTCCTCAGGAAGGTCATTTGTGAACTCAAATAGCTTCTCATAGGTGTCATGGTCATACTTTGTGAAGTATGCAGTTAGTGACCCTAAATTGCAACGTGGATGAGGTGTAGTCCTTCCTTCCTAGGAGGTCCAGTCGTTTGTGGTCCTTACCATGAGGTGTGGATTTAAAGTGAGGCTGTTTGGATCGATGGTTTGTTGCCTCGACCAGCAGCGAGTTTGGTGACAGGTGAGAAAAGAGGAAGTCCATCCCCTTGGCCAGCACATAATATTTTCTATAGGCCCTTTTGCATGTATGTGGGATGGTGGCTGGTGTCTGCCACAGTGTTTCAGCTGGTTCCAGAATGGTGTCTTTTATCGATAATACAATTTTTGAGGAGGATGAGGTTTGTAAAATTTGGAGCAATTTATGCTGATTTTCTTGGACTTCTTCTAATGGTATGTCCTGGCTCAGCGCAATTCTCTTAAACAGTTCTTTAACTGTTTAAAATAGTTAGCCATTGTAGATTGAGGTGGCATAATGGCCTCGTCAGGAGGTGAAAAAGAATTGTGAGGTGGTGACACGTTTTCCAGATCTCTGTTGTATCCTCTGGGGCTATGGATGTTGTAGCCACTGGGGAAAGTGGAGGAGACCTAAGTTTGCCTCTGGATGGCGATGAGGTTCTGGCATAGTGGGCTCTATATGCTGCCCACAGAACCCATGGTGGCCACTGCATGGGAAACGCCATGGGGGGACACATCCGTGGTTGTCCATACCAGGGATGTGTGGGCTGTCTATGATGACTTTTGGTCCTCAGTATTCCTCCAATTGGCCTATGTTGAGTAGGAGAGGAGTGTTGTGGGGCGATGACGCCTTCATCTTGGTCCTTAGCCTCGCTGTTGCATGGTACCAATGGTGCCGTGGGAAAAGTGGGCTGCATGGTGATGCTTTTTGGGGGAAATCTATTGGTGTCGAGAAGTGGTGATTGGGGCACTGAAGATACCGATATATCCTTCTTTGTTAGGAATTGCTGCGGTGCCCATGGAGGCAGTGCCAAGGCTATTGTAGGAGCTGAATAGTGCGCCGCCACCTTGTGGCTCACCTTTGTCGGTGTCGGTGGACCCATCCTGGTGATATCAGTTGGTGCCAACAGAGGAGGCGGTGCTGACGGAGGAGGCAGTATCGATAAGTCGGTGATGCCGAGATTGTTGTCAGTGCCAATGGTGGTGGCATGCTCAGTGCCAGATCCGCTTCCTGTGCTGGCGTAGTTGGTGCCGTGGAGAAGACATCGCTATGCCTATGTCTTGATTTAATTACTTGTGCTTTGGGCTCAGCGGTACGGCCCATGCCGGAGGTGCCAGGTGAGTTGTAAGAGCTGACTTGAGAGGTGGTTGGAACCGAAGGTAACGACCTAGCAGGGGACCGTTTCTTTTTGTGCAGTTTCCTCTGCGGAGAGGTTGATGCTCGCTTCCTCTTTTCTTTAGAGGACTCAGCTGTGCTCTTCGTCGGTTCTGAACTGGTCGGAGAGCCATTAGATAGGGGCTTTTGGTGGCCCATGTCACGGCTCAGTTGTAGCAATTTCTCCATTAGGATCATCTTGAGGTGGAGGTCCCTGTTATGCCAGGCTCTCGTCTTCAGGTTGTTACAGTCAACGCACTTTTGGGGTATGTGTGATTCTCCGAGACATCTCACCCAGAGTAAGGGTCAATCAGATCTTGGCATCTCTTCTCGGCAGGAGCTGCATCTTTTAAAGCCTGGGGAACCAGGCATGTCTCAGAGAGTGCTCCAAAAGGAGCAAGGAGCAGGAGGATACAAATATAATTTTTTTAACAAGTTAACTACTAACTATGCTAAAAACTATAACTAACTTATCTAAAGTATCTAACTAAGATTTCTCTTTTTTCTATCTACAGGGGAAGAAGCTGCCGCACTGCCCCGAGCTCTGTCTACGGCTGAGGATGGTTGAGAAGGAACTGAAAGGGCCGTGCACATGCTAGATGAGACTCCAATGCTGCCACGAGATGGCTACTGCGCATGCATATCACAACCAAGCACTGATACCAAAAATCTCTGATCAACGGTGCTGGGACGCACCAACACCTGAAGTGGAGCACCCACAGGGACAACACTTGAAGAAGAAGGCAATATTGTTGGAGTCCTGGGAAAGGAAAATTACATTAGCAGCAATACTTTCCACAGACTAGAGGCAGGGGGCAGGCCAGACAGGAGGAGGGCAAGCTAATCAAGGCAAGAGGTGACCAGGGCATGGACAATGACTTTAGTAGTGGGTACCAGGAGGAAAGGGTAGATATTGGTGATATCAAAGTAAGAGAGGGAAAGGGAATTAGTGAGAATCTAGATATGAGGGGACAAGTTAAGAGAAGAGTCAGTTTGATACTAAGATTACAGGACCAGGTGACTGGAGTTGTTGGTGAAGACAAAGAATAGAGATGGGGGAGGAGGGTTAGTAGGAATGATGAGAAGTCCAGTTGGAGTTACAGGCAACAGCCAGATGTTCAGGAGGAGATGTCAGATAGGCAACTAGAGACACATGATGGGATGGAGAGGGCAGAGACTCTATTATAGTGATTGGAGCTGATCACAGCGGGTTGAGACTTCAAATTGAAGAAATAAACTTCCATTGACAGATTCTGTCACTGTATAGTGTATTACTCCATGAACAGTCCCACTGATATCAATAAATACTATTACTATTTATTTACTAATACTATTTAGCAGAAGTAAAGGTGACAGGATCTGGCACAATATGAACTACTTCAATAGAAAGAGCTTGTGAAGGTCTAGCTCCCCTCATATTTTTGCCATAGGAGTTTTGCCTTTGACTTGGGAGCAGGAGTAGAAGCAGAAGCAGACCCTCGTTATGTCTCATTTTATTTGTTAAACTCAGTTCATTTACCTTCTCAGGCGGCAAGCCAGTTTGGGCTGCCACTGTCACTATCCAGGATTCTGTAAACAAACCCGCTTGTGGAAAGCCAAATCCTCGGAACGCTGTGTTTGATGGCAAATTAGTCTTGCAGGCACGTCCCCGGACTCGGAGGTTAGGGATCTTGTAAGCATTATCCGTTTTTAGCACAGCATACTCAATTACCTGTAGTGAGAGAGATTATCCCTGTTAAAGTGGTTTCTTTGCCTTTGGAAATACAGTGAAACCTGTGTTAGGAAACCACACAAGGAACTGACACAATTTGATTGCTTAAAGGTGGAGCAGAGTTATATTCAGGGGGCCTGATTATTTTGCTGCTGCTGCTTACAGTAAATCAAGAGTAACTCTCTTGAAGTCAGTGGAGTGACATTAGTGTAAAACAAGCGTGAGTGAGGGAAGAATCAGCCCAGACTGTGAGGTTGTTTAAGCAACTAGGAAGCTACATAACAGGCATGTTTCAGAGTAGCAGCTGTGTTAGTCTGTATCCGCAAAAAGAAGAACAGGAGTACTTGTGGCACCTTAGAGACTATTATGCTCTAATAAATTTGTTAGTCTCTAAGGTGCCACAAGTACTCCTGTTCTTCTTATAACAGGCATGGGGTCTTGGGCAGGTTTCACTATAACCACGAATTTGTACTTCCTATGTTCTTTAAACTTGATAGGAGACAGAGGCCTTGGGGGGCTCCTGAAACAAAAATCCATGCCACAGATGCATTTCTGCTGCAATCAGAAAGTCGTACTTAACAAAAATTGACTCTTACCATATATGTCTGTTCAGAACCTTTTCTTTCTGTTTTGTGGCCAGTGAAGTTACCACCAGATTAGAAGAACTTACCAGTTCAGACTCATCTAGAGTACATCCAGCATTAATGTAGGACTCAATATCTGCAGCTGTGATTCTACCATCATTTGTAAATCCTACCTGTAACATTGTAACCAACACATTAGAGGTCTTTTCAGTCATTTATGACAACTTGCTCTTTGTAACTAAACCAACTTGCATACAAGTTAAACATGATGCTCAGACTTCTGAACTAGAACTTGGCAAAATATTTCAGACATATAGTGTATTTGCTGAAAAATGCAGTTTCAGGTTGTCAGAAACTATTTGTGAATTCTATACAAATTTGCCATATAGTTTAGGCCAAAATAATAAACTTTTGGGTTAGATTTGCAAGGGGATGTAGGCATCATTCACAAAACTGAGGAGAAGGAGCTGGTCCCCTTTATACGTAGTAGTTAGCACTCACCTGGTATGTGGGAGACCAGGCTAAAGCCCTTACATTTGGAGCAGGGACTTTAGCTTGCGTCTCCCACATTGCAGGTGACTGCTCATAGCCACTGGGCTGTGGGGCATTCTTGGGTGGGGCTTTCTCAATCTCTCCTGCTGAAGTTGTTCCAATTTGTACAAATTGTTAAATAGTCATTGGAGCAGGGCCTGGAAACTGAGAGTTTCCTTTCCCAGGTGAGTGAGTGACCTGACCACCAGGCTACAGAGTCAATCTCACTCTCTTTATCAAGCCCAATGAATAAAAGCATAGATTTCTAGCTGTTTGAAAACCAGTCTTGACCTTCATAGGAAGATGCTGGCCAAAGGGGAAGGATTTGGCTCATGGTCAAGGCTCTTTATTACTCAGCACACGTCTAGATCTTTGTTTTTCTTGATCATGCACTTGTCTGCAGCATAGGAGCTACCTTTTTCCATTGTGACAGCCTGATGAAAATTGTGGGTGGTGGATTTAGATATCCTGAGAAGCCTATGGCTATGGCTACATTATGAGCGAGGGGCGTGATTCTCAGCTCATGTGCTGACCCTTGTGCTAGCTTAATGACGGCGAGTGTGAGTATAAATAGTAGTGTAGCCGTGGTAGCACAGGCAGTGGCAGCACAGCTTAGCCGTGCTGGTACAAACCTGCCTGAATACTTGCCAGGGCAGCTGCCAGTGGCTACACTACTATTTATACTCTTTGAAAGCTAGTGTGAGAAACACACCCCAAGCTCATATTATAGATGTAGCCTCTTGCAGTGTTCATTTACAATGTTCCTGTTCAATAGAATTGTTTTAACCTCCTGGGAACCATAGGTTTTGGAGGTGAAGCTGTAATAATTATTACTGATAATGAAATACACCTACAAAGATGGACACTACATTCTTGGGAAGGCAGAACACATGCCCAGTCATAAATATATTAGTATGTTTTGGGGAGTGGCAGCAAGAATACCCTATTATAGATTCTCTACTCTGATGAGTGAGGACCTATGAAAGGAAATTGCCTTTGGAGCAACTGTAGTTCTCTCAAGCTAAAATCCTCCACCTGGGCCCTGATCCTGCAGTCCTTACTGAGGCAAAGGTCCCATTGACTTAATGGAAACTTTGCTTGTATAAGGACAGGAGGACTGGGTCCTTATTCCCTTTAATGAGAGAGAATATCAATCCATTGAAACACTTCAGCATTTTTTTTTTCTTATTTAAAAGCTCTGAACAGGTGGCACAGGTAGATTTTATCTGCACAATTTTCTTTACACAAAGATGTTAATATGTGAATTCATTTTTATGGGCTTGTCTCTGAGTTCCCAGTGCACCCCAAGTGCCCTGTGCAGTCCGCAGGACTTTGGTGTGCACCAAGGTTGCAGAACTGGTCCTCAAGTCCTTACTACTATCCTGTTTTATAGTTAAAAGCTCATGGCTAAGGATATCTTTTAAACAAACCAAAAAGAAACAAGAGGAACTAACATGACATTGACCAGACACTACCCTGATTATTTTGCTTATATATTGCATCCATTTCTTCCAGCTCTTGCCTCTCTTTCTATTTAGATTGCAAGCTCTTGGGGGAAGAGAGCATGTTTCTTTATATGTTTATACAGCACAGACTACAGTGGGACCCCAATCCTGGCTGGATCCTTGGAAACTACTGCAATATAAATATAAACATAATGCTACAATTAATAATACAAGCAAACACTGCATATATTTTGCATAAAGACCTCTGAGAAGTATTAGCCCATTCAAGTTTATTCTTGCTCTGTATTCATTCCTCTTCTTTGAATCATTTTTGTAGCCACTGATTTTATAGTTAGTTTACAGAAATAATATTTAAGAGAGAACAATCAAATTAAAAACCCAAATCTAAACCAATGAAGGACCAGATCCTCAACTGGTGTCAATTGCTGTAGCTCCATCAGCTTCAGTGAAGCGATGCCAATTTACACCAGCTGAGGCTCTTGTGCTAGTGAGCTAGTTCCCCCTCCCACTTACTTTATATTTTCCAAAGAAAGGGTGTCGGCCTCCAGTGATTAGCATATCCTCATCTCGCTCCAGGGCAAAGCGGATTGGACGCCCAGTCCTAAACCACACACAAAAGACTCACTTTTATCAGCTCCACAGTGCCCGTTACCAGGAAGATAAAGTTATTGGGCCAAATTCTTCCCAGTGTGACCTTAGTGAGGCCAGAGATGAACTGGCCCACTATGCTTCTCAAGAGCTCATTAACCTCACATTAACTGTCCACTACTGTGTGGGTCTATTTTAGGCTCATCCAGGAAGGAAAAGGAAGATTTTAACTTTTGTTCATAGAAGCAAACATGGGGGAACATCCTGTCACCTGCTTCTGTTTAGCCTCCTGACTTCACCCTTTTACGCCCTGTGAGCAGTAGAGTCCAGTTCCTTCGAGGCACTCTCCATCCCTACAAAGTAAGGTTTGGAGCAGTGGCAGGCCATGGCATGAGGCTATGGGATCCACCCCTGTACAAATCAGCCAGCTACTGACCCTTGTGCTCTGTGATGTAGTGGGGATGGATTCCCTCCCTTTTCTTCTCTGTGGAGCCCCCTTGTGCTGAGCCCTGCTATTCAGGGTTGGTCTGAGGGACTGGGTGGGAGATTTGGCCCATAAACATCAGCAAATTTCTTAACTCTTGAATGAACAAGAAAAAAACCAGACCTTTATCCTATTATGCCCCAACGTTAGTGTGCTAAAGAAGGTCCAATCCTTCTTTAATCTTCAACCCCCACTACAGACCCTAGCGGAATAAGATGCACAGTACTTGTTTAACAACTTGACTACAGCTGAACTTTCAGCCATGTCCAGGTAGGCCATACCTGCTATGCTGCTGGATAGACCAGGTGTGGTCTACTGACTTGAATGGAGATTCAGTGGGCAACGGTAGCACAATGAACTGTGAAGCACCTTATCCTGGCACAACAGGTGTGGCACAAAACCAACAGTGAAAGCATTATTGTGGTCTTGTTTCCTTAGGTGGGCTCCCTATGCTCAATGCAGCACTTTTGGAGGGGAAGCTGTAATTATTATTATTGATACTGAAATACACCTACAAAGATGGACACTACATTCTTGGGAAGGCAGAACACATGTCCAGTCATAAATATATTAGTATGTTTTGAGGCATGGCAGCAAGGATACCCTACAAATACAGGGGAAATCACTCAACAACAAATGGATGCAAGCAAATTGCACCATGTCCAAATTCTGCCTTACTTTATACCACAGTAAATCTGGATTAACTCCATCTAATTTGGTGGAGTTACTCCAGGGTTAGAATGATGTAACTGAGATCAGAGTCTAGTCCTAGCTGGTGATGTCCATCTAACTTTTCTAGTTGCATAAATGCCCAGTTAATCCATGTGTGATTGTACTATAAACAGTAACTCCTCACTTAACGTTGTAGTTCTGGTCCTGAAAAATGTGACTTTAAGTGAAACGATGTTAAGCGAATCCAATTTCCCCATAAGAATTAATGTATATGGGGGGGTTAGGTTCCAGGGAAATTTTTTTTTGCCAGACAAAAGGCATTATATACATTTTAAACAATTTTAAACAAGCAATTTAATACAGGTATAAGTTTTAAACAATTTTAAAGAAACAATTTAATACTACAATCATCACTGCTGAGTATGAAGCTTGGTTGAGGTGGTGGAGTCAGAGAGTGGAAGAGGATGGATTGTCGGTCTGCTCGTCTTGCTGTTCTTGCAAGCACAGGCACTGACTTTGCCGGTGGCAGGGGGCTCAAACCTCGGCCCATCCACTCCACCCCTTCCCCCAAGTCCCCACCCTTGATCCGCCTCTTCTCCCCCCCACCTCCTCCCCCTTTACTTCGCACACTGCATCCTCGCTCCTCCCTCCCCTCCGTTCTGAATGCTGCAAGCCAGCTGACTGCCACGGGCAGGAGGCAGGGGAGGGATGGGGGAGGTGCTCCGAGTCCTCATTCCTCCCCCTCCCTCCTGCCCGGGGCAATCAGCTGGCTTGCGTCGTTTAGGAGGCAGGAGGGAGGGGGAGGAGCGAGGACTTGGCGCGCAGGCTCCCCCTTCCCTCCCCCTCTATCTCCTGCCCACGGCAATCAGCTAGTTTGCAGTGTTCAGGAGGCAGGGGAGAGAGGGGGGAGTGTGCGTGCTGAGTCCTCGCTCCTCCCCCTCCCTTCTAAACACCGCAAGCCAGCTGATTGCCACGGGAAAGAGGCAGGGGAGGAGGGGGAAGGCGCTGATCCGTGGGGTCTGCCGGCGGGCGGGAGGTGCTTTGGGGAGGAGGGGGGTGTAGGGAGGCTGACAGCTGTGGAAAAAGCAGGCAGCCAAACAATGTAATAGTGGAGCATTGCACAACTTTAAATGGGCATGTTCCCTAATTGATCAGCAACGTAACAACAAAACAACGTTAACTGGAATGACTTTAAGTGAGGAGTTACTGTAGATAGAATGGGTAGTTGCCTGTGACAAAATGTTGTGTACATATTTCTGCTGGTGATTACAAGCGGGTAGAGATGGACATTTGGTAGTTTGCCTTGAGGAGCAGAACCCCTGAAGCTGGTCAATAAGAACTGAATCCAGTGTACAAAGCACTTGCATCAAATATCTGAGGTAAAATTCACACCACCCTCCCTGAACAACCTGAATTAATGGGCTTTGTATCCACATAAGGTGATCGTCCATGAGAGCCACTGCATGAAGAACTCGGTACAGGCCTTCTGCCACAGGGGGAATTGCACTGCCAGCGGCACTGAGACTATTCAGATGGTAAGGCAAAGTGAAGTGTGTTCAGGCTGATCATGTCATCGTGTCAGAGGTTCCCTTACAATTCTTTCTAGTAATTTTAATTTGTTTCAGTAAAACCACTGAAAAAACCCATAACACTTACTTGTTTGCTGCCACTGCTGCAACTACAGCAAAAATTGTAGGCTTTGTAACCTTCCCTCCAAAAGCTCCACCAACGCGTTTTGTGTGGCACATGATCTTACTGGACTGGACATCTAAAGCCAAAGCCACGAATTCCTATGAACGTGAATTGCTTGGATTTTATACAGGCTATTTACCAAAAGCTATAATAAAAATGCGTAGGCTCCCACAACTACCAATACATAAAAGAAATAAACAAACAGGGCCAGATTCTCATCTAAGTGCTACTAGTGCAAACCTGATATAGTTCCGCATAAGAGAATGGAGTTACTCCGGATTCACACTGACAGAAATGAGAGCAGAATCTGGTCCTTTTAGAGGAGCAGACGCTGAACAATAGCTCTGGAAAAGACACTTTGCTAATTTTAGGGCAAACGTTGATACTCTCTATCTAGAAGTACAAGACCCATCTGCCGCTGAATACAGAGCATCCACCAAGCTAACCAGCTGCATGGAAAAGATTGACTGTTTATGCTATAGAATAGAGAGCAGCTGTAATACTGCTCTTATTTCACAGTGTGAAGACAGGCACAGTGCCTAATCCTGAGCATCTTTACTCAGATGAACGCCAAAGGTATTTTGTCCAAATGAGGAGACCCAGGATCAGGCTCTTCAAGCTGAATTGCAAAGCTCTAAAAGTAAACGAATAAATAAACACAAAACTACTTAACAGCTCAGATCAGTAAGGGGAGATCCTAGCCTCACTGATGTCAATAGGCGTTTGGTCACTGATTTCAATGAGTAAGGCTTTAAAATACATTTCTTCATAGAACAAGAAATGGTTACATACTGTAACTGTGGTTCTTTGAGATGCACTGCAGATGTGTATTCCACTTAGGTGCACGTGTGCCTAGTGCACCGGAGCTGGAGAAATCTGCCTAGCAGTACCTGATCAGATCTCACAATGCTCTTTAATGTGGGCTTCACCGAGACAGAGCAAGCACCACGTGTGGGGATCGCTGTTGGGGATCACTCCTCCACATGAAGGACAATATTTAAACCCCGGTGAGAGCATCACTGAGGAAAACTAAATTAATACAACTCACACTACTCTTCCTAACACTAAGGGTACTACTAACTATGTACAACAAGAGAAAACCTAAATTAGCTGAGGGGTTGTGAGGTTAAGACCACACCCACAGCTCCATCTCCAGCCACAGGTAGTATGAAGGAACTGAGGGAGGGTTGGGGCAGCGCTGCCTTATGTAGCCAGAGGAGGGGCCATGGTCACAAGGTGTGAGTGCTGCTTCTCTATGGGTACTGCTAGGCAAATTTCTCCAATTCCGATAAGCTGGGCACACACACACAGCTGCATCTATTCAGATAACTGAAAATTGTTCCTTCCTCCAGGCCCTGGCTCAAATTCTGCTCAGTTAGAGCCTAATTCTGGAAACACTTTTCACATGAGTACTCTTCGTTCATGCACATAGTCCCATTGACTTCAATGGGACTACTCACATGAGTAAGTCAACTTGCTTGAATAAGTGTTTGGAGCATCAGGTCCCGACACCACTACTACCTCACTGACTTCAGTGGGGTTTGACCAGTGTAATTGGGACAGAATTTGGCCCCATCGACACTATTCTAAAATTGTGTTATCCAGAGTTGTATTTAAACATCATCCTTGCTATTCTAGATCTCTACTAATACTATTTCCCTATGCAGGGTTGACAGCGAGGAACAATGTTATGAACCAACTTACAAAACTGTGTGATAGGATTGTGGGGGTGTGCAGGGGGAAACGGATCAGTAGTACCATTCTGTACACCAATTGGCAACATGCTTCATTCTTGTCTACACTGGACTGGGCACTCAAGGGAGCATCTTGCAAGAACCATTATTACAGCACTAGTGCAGACAGGGCTTTATTACCCAACAAGGCCCAAGTCAATTAATCTGCATTAGGAATTTCATCAGACTGCTGTAGGACAAACACAGAAAGCCTGAACTCAGGTCTTGGCAAGGCCTTGCAGTCCACCCTTAAAGTTATTTGTATGGAGAAGAAATTGCTATCCAAAACTGCTTTGTATTACCTGTACATTCGCTGCATCCTGAGTGGACACATGCACATCCATTTCGTTATCCTCTCCTTTTGGAACAACAAATACACTGTTAGTTTCCAGGTAAAAGTGTTCTTGTCCTCCAATGTGGATTTCACCTGTTATAGGCAGAATCACAGGAAAAGCATCAGTGGGTATTTACAGCAAAATGAGATCGGGAGATGGGTGCGAGAAAGTTTTGCACAGAACAAAAAAGAATGGAAATATTTATTTTGTGATATTGCTATCACTCATTTTTTTAACCTGCCTCTGTGGGAGCCTGGTGTGTTTATTTGAAGGAAATCTCTTTCTTCAACCATCTAACCCTTGCATAATTTTCTTCTCCTGGGTAAGAGTGGTGTCAGTTTAATATCTGATACATTCCCCCATCAAGGGATCTGATACTGTAGGTCTGTTCCATCTCTTGCTACTATAATCTTACTGTAACCTTTTCTCCTTTTTAATATCTCTGTAAGATGAGGAAAACGTCTCATCTTGTTTCTTTTCCCTTCCTTTCTTACTTGTCCTCTTTGTATTTGTATGCCACTTGCCTATTGTGATTGCCCTTTGTTCTGCCTAGTCTAGACACTTTCCTATTATGTCCTTTTCCTTACATGAATGGAAATCCGTCAGCACATTACAAAAGCTCTTTTTGTTGATGCTCTGTATTTCTTCTCCTTTGTAGTGAGCCTGGGTTGACGTTGCACTAGCTATTATCCATGAGGCATGTAGTAGTATTAGGGTTCACAGCTGCAGCCACAAGAGGGCGACATGATCAAGCAAATCAATATGTATGTTGTGTAATGTTCAGTGACAAGAGGGTGACTATCATACACACTGGAACAGAGATGCCAATAGAGGGCACTGGGGGTAATTTACACTGTGGGAGGACAAACAGCAAGACACACAAACGTATTAACTGTCTGGGCATTTATACTGGGCTTATTGGCTCATTACAGAGCTGCATTCTTTAGTCTGCATGTCTTGGTAGTTTAAACACACATTTTAGTAAGACATCTCTAAATGTGAGTTCTACTGTAATGATTAGCGTATGTGTATGACTAGCCTACTTCAGCTCAAAATACTCCTTCACCAATCACAGATATCTCTATCCCTCTTGCAACGAAGTACACCACAGGGACTATTTCACCGTTAGTGGAAGAATGTAGTCAAAAACTGTGACTAAAAGAAGGCACTGATCATTCCTTCCAGAGGAATAAGCACTGGATTTGAAGGGCTTAAGCCTGCAATAAACCCTGCAATTAAAGGCCTAGGTCCGTGATTTAGCACATATTTGTCAAAAGGCATTGGTTCCCTGCTGAATAAAGAGAAAAAGAATCCCTCCAAAGGTGCTGTAAGTATGGAAACAGGAATATCTTTGGTGATTCTTTGAGAAGTACTGCGGCAAGAATTTACAAAATAACATTTCAAGAAGTGCTACTGAGAGGTAGAGAAGACACCAGCAGTGTTAAAATCTTTCACTCAGTTATATGAGTGTTTGCAGTCTCTGTTTTAAGATAACAGAAACAATAATTATATGCAAATTAAGTGATTAAAACATACTTAAAGCTTTTTATTCAAAGTACAGTAAAACAAACAAAAACAGTGCCAAGTCATTGATCTCTTACCAAGTCTTGTTTTAAAAGTTGTCAATTTCTTCATATGCCAAAAAGCTAGCTCTCTTGTTTTCTTTATTAAATCTTATTTTGTGAGGTCCCATACCCTTTAAATAGATGGAGTCATCTATCATAAGTCATTTAATTCATGGTTCTATTTTAGGCTATATTATTTTAAGGATGAATATAAGTCCTCTCTCTTACCAGTATAATCTTTGGGAAGAGATTGTTTTTGTTTTAAATGAGGCCAAAGCCTCTCCCTCTGTTTTAATGAAAGTGAAACGTTGATAGATCTGCCATCTGAGTCACATTGGAGCAGTTGCTGTCTGATCTCTCATCATCCCTAGGGTTTATCTTGAGTCGAAATGAGTTTGAATTATGGGTGGGCTTAGCTAATATGTACTACGTAAACTTGATCTAAAATTGACCTTTTCCCTAGAGGGTAACATGCAGCTTTAGCTCCATTTTAGCTACGAAAATGGCTGTGTTTAGGTCAATCTGAAATTGCACGTTAGTTAAACCAAGTCTAAACTTTGGCTCTTTTCCTAGTCAAGACAAGCCCAAGGTAAGTTCCCGTGAGAACGCTATAGAAGTTCTAATATGGCCTGAAACACCTGTTGGAAATCAGACTCAGTCAGCAGGACTTGGGGGGAGGGATAGCTCAGTGGTTTGAACATTGGCCTGCTAAACTCAGGGTTGTGAGCTCAATCCTTGAAGAGGACATTTAAGGATTTGGGGCAAAAATCTGTCTGGGGATTGGTCCTGCTTTGAGCAGGGGGTTGGACTAGATGACCTCCTGAGGTCCCTTCCAACCCTGGTATTCTATGACTTCCCACCCAGTGCATGCAGCAATTTACCTTCAATGATTTCATCAGCAGACTTAAATCCTTCTTCAATATTTCCTTGTTCTATTTTCTTCTCTTTTCCAAAGTATGAATTGTGCTTTATTGCATCCTGCAGCAAGGAAAGAACCCATACAACTCAACCGCAATACTGCTAACAGCCCTACATTTGGTTTTTTTTGGTATAGTCATTTGTTATCTATCCAACTGCCACCTTGCATAGACAGATGTGGGTACTAGACTCAGTGTGACAATGTCGACGTTGTAGAGACAGCTTTCTGTTGTTGCTGTTTTTTTCTGCAGGTCTCATTGCCCTCTGCTTTCCCACAGCCTAGAAATACTAAAGATAGGATGTGAGTGAGTGTGTGTGTGTTTATGAGAGAATAGTACTAAAGGTAGGTAGGTGTGTCTGTGTGAGAGAGAGGAAGAGAGAGAGATATGGCCTGATTCTGAGAACCTCCCCAATTCGAACACTGATGCAGGATATATGGTGCCAAATCTCCATCTAGAGTTAGCTGGTGTCACACTTGATTTCAACTGATTTACTCCAGCTAAGAATCTAGCTCATGGAGAGATGGACGTGCTCAGTGCACATTTTTCTGTTATACTGCCTTGCGGTACATCTCATCCCTGTTGTGCAGATTAGCCTCTGATACATTAGATGAGCAGGCAACCACTAAGCAAAAAGCAAAGACTTTTATGCTTCCAAAAAATAAAAATGTGCAAGGGATTTTTACACTATGAAATCACAACCTAAACCCACCCCCACTAAACAAACCTACATTTGATACCAAATTAAAACTCGAAGCCTGACAGAGTCCTGCACAAGTAGATAAACAGTGAGTGAAATGATATAACAGCTTAACAAGACAAGAAAAAAGAGTTGGCTTATTACCTCAATGGTCAGTATTGGCTCCAGATCTTCATACTCTATCTTCACTTTTTCAACCCCTTGTTTTGCCTGAACAGCTGACTCTGCAACCACAGCACAGACAATCTGACCCACACAGATCACCTGCAACACACCCAACAGATATAAGCTGGTGAAAACCCTGGGTTGATTCCATTACCAAACAGTGACTGTGTATGGGAGAGGGGTTATGTTCAGATAATTAGTGCTTCCATAAACTCTGTGAGAATTTGTCTGAGAGCAGACCATATTTCATTAGATGTGAGAAGTGCTATTGGCAACAAGCATCTATTGCTGATAGCATTTCTAGCATTAGAAATGCCTCTGACATTTATGATCTTGACTACAGTGGGAATTTGCTCTGATCCCAGACACTGGTGGCCAGATTACCCTAAATTAAGTAGGAGTAAAAGCTACATCAGCACAAATCACACCTTTCTTTGTCTACACCAACATAGGCGCCGACTTCCCTTCTGCCCAGTGGGTGCTCAACCCCTCCCCTCCCTGGCCCCGCCCCAACCCCACCTCTTCCCTCCCCTGCACCACCCTCACCCCACCCCCATTCTACCCCCTTCCCCCTTCCCCCAAGTCCCACCCCTGCCCCTCCTCTTCTCCGCCTCCTCCCCTGAGCGCGCTGCATCCCCGCTCCTTCCCCTCCCTCTCGGAAAGTCCTAAGTGCCACCAAACAGCTGTTAGGCGGCGGGGTGGGAAGTGCTGGGAAGGAGCGGGGACACGGCGCGCTGGGGGGAGGGGAGGAAGAGGTGGGAGCTTGGCTGCCGGTGGGTGCAGAGCACCCACTAATTTTTCCCTGTGGGTGCTCCAGCCCTGGAGCACCCACGGAGTTGGTGCCTATGTACACCAGGGGTTTGCACTCATGCATCTATGTCAGGGACTGGCCACTGATGCATGGAATCATGACATATTCCCAATGCAGCCACAGCCCAATATTTGGCAGTGAGGGACAATCAGGGTGCAAGATGCCAGGGCACAGTCATGAGGGAAAGAGAATGGCTGACAGGAGGAGGGTGTGGGTGAAGAGGAGAATAACCAAAGAGAGCAAGAATGGAAAAGGGGTTAGAAGTTCATAGCAAGAGGAAGAGAAGGAAAGGGAAGGAGTTCAGAGTCAGCTGGGAAGGAAGCGAAACACTGACTAGAAGAGACAGGAAACGTGAGATGCAGGAACACAAAAGGCCTGAACAGAAAGAAACCATATTCAGAATGTCCGACCATATTCAGAATGTTCGGCTGTGTGTTGCTAATGATGGAGAGAGACCCAGGCAAGGGGCATTTTGGCCACACACAAACCCTCTAATTGTCTGGCTCCCAGCTGTCAAACAGAGGAACACAGCTTGCAGTTGCAGTGTTGCCACACAGGGTCTATTCATGTTCTGCCCCAGATTAGGCAACTGCTGAGCGGCCAGTATGCTAAGATTTGTTTTATTTTCAGAAGGAGTAAGGTCCTCTTAGAGGATCCTCCTCATTCTATTTATCTCTGATCCTCAAAGGTCTCATGCCATAGTATAGACAAGTGACTACCTCACAGTGCCCCCTGGGGGCCCCAGGGCAGCCCTGCATGCAGACCATCACCTCAGTTTCCCTTCTTGGATCCTCAAATAAACTCCACACAGGGGTCTTCCAGTCCATTCACAACAGCTCTCCTTGGGATCTGATGTATTAACTTAAAGTTCAAAACTAAACACAAAAGTCTTCCCTCCAGCTTCAGCCAGGTACAGCCCAAAATCCCCAGGTCTGGTCAGAGACCTTCCTAGCTGGAGCAATTCCTCTGGTCTGTTTCACTACAGGAGCACACCTCTCTCACCCTCAGCAGTTTGATTACAACCTCCCAAACTTCCCCCTTGCTGCAGCCACCTTCTGCTCTTTATAGGAAATTGCCTGATTCCCCTCAGGTGGGGCTCATTCTGTAATCATGGTTGGCTTGGCCCCAGGCTCTCCCACCAAAGGGCAAACCACCCAGGCATGGCCATTCTCTCCTTCCTGGAGGGCAGGGTGTAGACCCCTCCAGAGCCAGGATCACTATTCATTCAGTCAGCCACAAAAGTCACTGGAGAATGATTTAAGGGATCCTCCCCTATTCCTTTGTCCCAGGAACCAAGAGTCCTGTACCGCTCCTGCTCTGAACATCTATTGGCAATGCCCTGTGCTGCAACTAGACTGTCAGGCCGGCACTGTACTCATAAACATTGGAGTCATTTTCAGAGCAGTTTTTCAATAAGCAAAATATTTTCAAAAGTTGTAAGTTTCCTTCTTCATAATAAACTGTATTTAATTAAAGACCAAGACACCTCAGCCAAAAGCAAGAAGTACCTCATCTTTTGCATATGCTTGCTCATCGTCAGTGCCATTTTTCCCTGGAACATCTTCAGCTGTTACCACATCAACCACCCCTGGCACGTTGAGGGCTTCTGATACATCAATTGTTCTGGGAAGAAGAATATAAATGGCAGTGCCACAATTGGCATGTATGGGACAAATATATTGAATACAAATGCTTCTGCAAGCTTCAGGACAAAGAAACATAATCCCCCTTATATCCTCTTCAGACATCATCATCTTGGGAAACACTTTGAAATGTGTTGAATAGTATATTGTGAAAAAAATACTCGACTGCTGTAGTGGTATATTTGAACAGGAAAGTGGGGACAAGTGGGAGGAGGGAACAAGGGACAGGGACTGGCATAAAATAGTTATTTAAATTATAGTCCTAGTACTTGGAAAGTTCAAGAAACCCCAATATATATATTTTCCCTTTTGTGTTAAGGGCTCTGTGATGGGGTGGCTGCCCCTCACTAGTATGTAAGGGGTTAAAGCACCCTGGGGAGGCTGCGTTGGAGACAGCCAATAAGGAAAAGGCTTGTAGTGCCAGCCAATTATGGGGAGGTTTATTGGAGGAGCCAGTCAGGGCCAGGCTGACCCATATAAGAAGGGGCTGCTGAGCAGAGCAGAGGCAGTCACTCCCTGGAGCTTGAGGGAGGAAGACTGGCTGCTTAGAGGGCTGGAGCACCATGGACAGAGCAGTGCTGGGTAAGGTCAGTAGAGTATGAGAAAGCTCCAGGCTGATGGCTGCCTAACAGAGGCCCTGATACAAGGGCAGAGGAGGTGCTGGGGCAGTGAGGAAAGTGGCCCAGGGAAGGAGGTGGCAGGGTTGGAGGAGGGGCAGTACGTGGCTACTGACTATAGGGTCCCTGGGTCGGGCCCAGGAGTAGTGGGCAGGCCTGGGCTCCCCCCTCTTCCCTTGCCCCCACTGGCCACTAAGGGAAGTGGTCAGTGCATGGACTGCAGTCTGCCACGGAGACGAGTGGCTAGAACCTGGACTGTGGATTGCCACTGAGTCAAGTGGTTGGACTGAGGACAGTCGGTCCCCCAGAAGTGGGGAAAGAACCGAGTGGGGCACAGCCGGAGGGCTGTGTCCAGAAGAGGACAATGCGGTCTGGGGAGCAACATGGGTCCTGGACATGGAGACAGGGGTGACGACGGTGAGACAACACCTGAGGAGGGCGCACTGGCAACTCCAAGATAATTCCCAGGATGGCCAGCAGGAGGTCCCGTGTGGTGAGGCGACCCCGTCACAAGCTCCATGCATTAGAATGTGAACTCTTCCTTATCTGATACCAACAAAGCATAAAACATTATGAAGCAAGGAACTATTTAAGTCAGTCCTAGGGATGGTGGTAGGACACTCCTTCTGAATTTTTTTGTTTCTGTTGTAAGCTATACACATTCAGGGGTCAAAATACATTTTTTTCTGTTTGTACAGTGCCCAACACAAATGGGCCCTGATCCTGCAACATAAATACCATTAATAACAATGAGTATAGGAATGAATAACTGAATGGCATTGCAGTACCAGCATGCTTTAACAAGGTGGTACCGTGAAGAGGACATGGCACAAAACCTTATGTAAGACCAGACCTGCAGAGGGACATTCTGGAAAATCAGGAAGTGAGCAACACTATTTGAGGAATCTTTAGACTGAGGCAGCTACAAGGAACCTGTCCCCAGCTGTACATTTTTCTTCTCCAGACAATAAGACCCCATGTTTAAAAGTATTAGCTGCTAAAACTCCTTCTTTGCATATGAATTACACTTTCATCCACCCCTTGTTTCCTGATTTCCTTTTCCACCATGCTCTGTTCCAGCCCTAATCCAATAAAATGAACATGCTTCATTAGTATGACCCAAGTCTGTTAAAAAATGGGGGAAACATCTAAGTGACCTCATACTGTAACATTTTTCTTACATCTCTTTTATTTACTTACACAATCTTTGCGTGGGCTCTGGGACTGGTTACCACAGCCAGGAAAAGCTCTTCAGCCACAGCACGAATGTCATTGCAATAAACAGCTTCCCCAGTGGCGTGCTTAACCCCGGATTGGTGCATGATGGGACGTCCTACTGGATCTTGGGGAGGCTGCGCTGGGTCTACATCCTGTTTAATAAGAATGTGTTATCCTAGAGACAAAACACTAACTACAGAATGCCTTATTTACAAATGCCTTCTGAAATCGTTTTGCCATTATAAGAGTGTGTCATTGATCACACATTGAAATTTCCCAGATATTGTGGCTAGGGCATTAATGCCCAACAATCTAAACCCAAAGTTCTATGTAGTCATTCCATTTCTATTATTTATATTACCTTGGCACCTAGTGGCCCCAGTTGAGATCAGGGCCCCATTGTTCTAAATGTTGCACACACACCCAGTAGATAGAGAGTCACTGCCCTGTAGAGCTTACAATTTAAACAGACAAGACAAAGAGTGGGACAGAAAAGAGAGGCAAAGTGATTTGTCCAAGTTCACACAGCAGCTCAATGGCAGAGCTGAGAATCAATGTCTTATGAGTCCCAGTCCAGTGTCCTACCCACTAGACCATGCTGCCTCTTATACCATCCAGGTTCAAGGAGCTATTCCACAAACTTAAATATCCCAGTTGTTTCAAGAAAGTTACAAATAAGCAATATCTGGTACACGTTATATGAAAAAAGTATTTGAAACCTGATCTGTATTAAGGGAACACTTTAACCCTGCCCTGCTTGCTTTCCTGAAAGGATAGGTAAATGCATGTTCTGGCCTCTGTTTGCTGGGAATGAGTGACAGGGAATGGATCACTTGATGATTATCTGTTCTGTTCATTCCCTCTGGGGCACCTGGCATTGGCCACTGTCAGAAGACATGATACTGGGCTAGATGGTCCTTTGGTCTGACACAGTATGGCCGTTCTTATGTTATGTTCTTGTATAGATTAGCCTAACAAAACTGGTCTCATTCAGGTTTCTACTAATTAAATGCCAGTCAACCTTCCCTTCTGCCATTTCAAAGAGAGTTGATAGCACTGAAAATGTGGTTGCCCATAATGGCAACCTTAGTTAGTACACAGCTCCGGTGCTTTCTGCTGCTGAACTGCTAATGATACATTTAGAGAGACAAGGTGGGTGAGGTAATATCTTTTATTGAACCAACTTCTGCTGGAGAGAGAGACAAGCTTTTGAGACAAGCTCTTCGGGTCTCTGTGGGTAGGTCTACACTTACCCGGTAGTTCAGCGGCAAGCAAATCGAACTTCTGAGTTCGACTTATCGCGTCTTGTCTGGATGAGATAAGTCGAACCCGGAAGTGCTCGCCATCGACTGCAGTACTCCAGCTCGGCGAGAGGAGTACGCGAAGTCAACGGGGGTGCCTGCCTGCTGCGTCTGGACTGAGGTAAGTTCGAACTAAGGTACTTTGAACTTCAGCTACGTTATTCACGTAGCTGAAGTTGTGTACCTTAGTTCGAATTGGGGGGTTAGTGTAGACCTGTCCTTAGTAACCTCAAAAGCTTTTCTCTCTCACCAGCAGAAGTTGGTTCAATAAAAGATATTACCTCACCCACCTTGTCTCTCTAATAAGCTGAGACCAACACAGCTACAACAACATTGCATACAGTGATACACTTGACATAGCCTGAAACAACCCAGCTATGAGGGATGGTCAAAGATTTACTGTCAAAACTTTTTTTCTCTGGACCATTGTATTTTTGACTAAATGAAACTTCCACAAAAATTATCAGCTTTTCTAAAAAAAATTTCAATTTTTCATGAGAAAACTGGAAGCAAACATTTCCAGCTGAAAAAGAGTGCTCAAAACTGCTGATATTTTTTGGCTGAAAACTGCTGAAAAGCGAAAAAAGGGTTAGTTTTCAGCACTTATGGTTTTCAGACAAAAACAGGACAGTTTCTGTTGAAAATCTCAATGACAATGAAAAAAATTAGTTTTTGTGGAAATTTTCTGCTAGAAAAACAAAAACAAACTATTTTCCCACTCTACCCTACATATTATAACTTTGGCTAAATGAAACTTTTAGTTCAGGTTAGCTTAGTTTAAACCCTCAAATACCACAGCATATGCTCTCAGGAGAAAGTCTGGAATACACATCTTAACACACTTGAAACTACCTTCACAAAACAAGGACATTCCACCATAGAAATAGATCGCATCATGGAACGAGCCACCCAAATGCCCAGAGAGAATGTGCTTCAATACAGAAAAAAAAAAAACCCACCCTCCAACTGTACACCCCTAGTTGTCACTTACCACCCCACACTGGAACCCATATGGGGTATCATTAAACAATTACAATCCATACTCAATGGGGACCACATCCTGAAATAAATATTTCCCAATCCCCCCCCTCTTCCGGCCTTCAAAAACCTCCCAACCTCACCAAGCTCATAATCAGAGCCAAGCTCCAACTCAAAGCAGCACCACACCCTGCCAGAACAACAGATGCAAAACCTGCAGACAATTCTCCGCTATTACAAGAAAAAGGGTTATAAAAGTTATTCACCTTGTGCACTGTGTAACTTGAAAACTTGTCTCTCTCACTAACAGAGGTTGGTCCAATAAAAGATATTATCTCACCCACCTTGTCTCTCTCATATCCTGGGACCAACATGGCTACAATACCACTGCAAATAACCTTTGAAAAGATATATAGGCAATGCAGTGTTGTTGTAGCCGTGTTGGTCCCAGGATATGAGAGAGACTAGAGGGGTGAGGTAATATCCTTTATTAGACCAACTTCGGTTGGTGAAAGACACAAGCTTTCAAGCTTCACAGAGCTCTTCTTCAGGTCTGGGAAAGGTAGTCAGAATGTCACAGCTATATACAAGGTGACATAAATACAAGCAGACAATGCATAAGTGGAGAGTTAGAATGAAAAACCAGAAGGTATAACGCTCATTAAGGACAGCATGTGTCAGTCACAGTCCATAGCGGCCATAGTTTGCTATGAAAGCAACTTCACTGACCTGGTATGTTTGCATACCCTGGGGTGCTTCACTGTGAAATGTTCCTAGGGCACTCAAGTTCTTCTTTGATAAGTCAGGATACTTAGCTGGGTACTGAAACAAAGGCAATTTAACAACACTAATGTCATATCACTGCTTTTAAAGCTAAAATTTCCATTTACAGATTTGGAAAAACATAAATGTTAAAGAAGCGAAGATTTCCAGTTTGCTCCCACAGCTCAAACACCAGCACTGATGTGAAATAGTTGTGAGCTGGAACAGCATTCTGGGCAATGATATGCAAATGAGAGTCACAAACATTCCATTCTGCTACATACTTCCTTGCCATAGCAGGCACCTTTTAAAGTGGCGGAGAGTTTACACAAGTGGTAAAACTATAGACAACGTTTAATGTGAGTGGGTCACCTGACATAAAAAACCCAACCCATCTCACCAAAAACCACAGTGCTTGGAGGGTAGTCCATTGTCAGGACGGGGTGGAAGGGGTTGTTGGTAAAAAGAGTGACAGGTCAGATTTCAAACTGACTAACTGGCAAACAAGGAGTGCAACATGGACCATCTCCCCCCTGGGTGTGTTCCTGATCCTTTCAGGACATGATGGAATTTGGGATAGTTCACAAGAAGGCATGGACACAGGGGATCATGAGCTGAGAATGGGTTCTGGGTACATTTCAGGCTGGAATTAAATCTCATGGGTTCGTTGTGGTTATCTTCTAATCTTTAAACCCTTAAGCTTTGCACTCTTGGTGTTTGCCAGCCAGAGAGTACATTGATGTGCCCTACTGCATTTTTGCTCTGGGACTCTTCCTGGACAGTCTGATGCAGCTATGCAGTGCGGCCCTGTTGGTGATTTCAGACCATTTCTCCATGTTATGTGCTCTGCTCAGGCTATCTAGTATTTAAAACATCCACCTGCCCCTCTCAAAGAAGCAACATTATTTATAAATGTAAACATGTTGTCACAGCCCTAACATTTTGTTACAGCTAAAGGAATTCCATCATCAGGCAATGAAAGGTCTGGCACTTCCCTGAGAACATGTTAAACTCTAACTATGAACAAATATTTCAGCCTAGCAGGGCTCTTTAGCATGGTATAATAACCGAGCTTGGGGCAGGAGTTGAGTATGGGCACAATCTGCATTCAATAAAGGACGTATCAGTCCAGTCATTCAGTTAGCCTGCAGCCATCACCATGAGATCTGAGCACCTGGTAATGAACATTGGGAATAGCCTTTCCAAGAAAAGTCAGTTTGTGCAAACGCAGAGGGAAACCACTTACCATTTTATTTAATCCATACAACACTTCCAGGTAGAACCTGAAAAGGAAGCTGACAAGCAGAGTTCTTCTGTATTCCACCTTCCCTCCTGGAGCTGAGGGGGAGAGAGAAATTTCTCCAAGCACCAGTTTGCAAGCTTCATCCAGCATCTGCTCATTCCATTGCCTGGTGGAGAAACAGACATGCACACACACACACATACTTATTTATAATACTAAACTGCAGCTAAAGCCGAAGTGTTAGGTAACAAAAGTTTAATTCACATGGGCCTGATCTTGCAGTCCTTTTGTACCTTTTGATTTCAGCAGGAATTATGTGCATGTAAGGATTGCAGCAATCAAGTCTTAATAAGCTGACCACTGAGGGTAAGTCTACACTGCAATAAAACACCAGTGGTTGGCCTGTGTCATCGGACTCAGGCTGGTGGGGCTCAGGCTGTGGGGCTATAAAACTGCAGTGTAGACATGCAGGCTTACATTGGAGCCTGGGCTCTGGGACCCTTCCCCATCATGGGGTCCCAGAGCTCGAATTCCAGCCCGAGCCTGAATGTTTACACCGCAATTTTATAACCCTGCACTGCCTGAACCCTGTGAGCCCGAGTCAACTGACATGGGCCAGTCACGGGTGTTTTATTGCAGCATAGACACGTCTTATTTGTTTCCAACTAATTGGTAACCATTTATATCATAGTGCAGGGGTCGGCAACGTTCAGCACGCGGCTCACCAGGGTAAGCAACCTAGCGGGCCGGACCAGTTTATTTACCTGCTGACGCGGCAGGTTCGGCCGATCGCAGCCTCCACTCGCCGCGGTTCGCCGTCCCGGGCCAATGGGGGCGGCGGGAAGCCGCGGCCAGCANAAAATAGAAATGTTCAGGAAAATATTCAGATTTCTTCAAAATTTTCCATTTTTTGAAAATTTTCAATGGAAGTGTTACTTTGGTCATTGTTTTTCATTTATTGGTGTGTATATTTTTTTCCACTGCCAATTTTAACCAGTTTACACTTGTAAAAAATTTTCACTTTCATTTCACTTTCAAAACTGAAATGTCATTTTGAAAAAATATAATTTTCCAAAAATGAAAAATGTTGATTTAAAAAAAAAAAGGAACAGCAAATGTTTCAAGCAAAACAAAGCACAGCCAACCAACCAACCACAGTTAATTTCAAAATCCATCTGAACAAAAACAAGTTAGAAATTGGCAGGATTATTTTATTTAATTTTTCAACCCACTCTAATTAGCAGTGTCAATTACTTAACGCCTTCTTTATAGCACTGCTCTGCAGCATCATGCACATTTATGTCAGATTAGTGTTCATTATACGTACTACACACACTACAATAATTACACAGGAAACATGCAGTCCTCCAGTTTTTAATAAGATTACTTATTGTCATATAAAACTGGGTTAAATTCACCACTTCTGAGACAGTGAGGTGTAAATTGCACCTTTGTTCCAGCAGAGGCTACTGTGCTGGCAAATTCCTTCACCCCTGGCAACGGGTGTTCCACCAGGAGAAGGGAACTTTATCTTTGGGTTGGAGCTTCACAGGAGAACCTCTGGGAGAGGTTGCCAGGGGATAAGTTGTATCAGGTTGGAGCATCCTGGATATTCCCCACTCCATTGTTATTGCTGCCCACTTTCTGGACAGTGGGGGTTGTGGGCGAGATGTGCAACAGCTGAGATCTCTACATTTCGGTCTCTATCAGCAGAATATGGCAGAACCAAGGGTTTATAGAGCCCACTACATTTCTGTCAGAGATGTACTAAATCATACAGTACCTCCCTATGAGCCTCTGGCAGGATTTCCTTGCACTGACTGTGGTAGGGCCAATGCCTCCGTATAAAATATTCAGGTCCATAATGATGTCAGTGTTTGGTTTGAAAAGGACTCTCATTCCAGCATTCACAACTGATGCAGCGTTTTTCCGGCGCTCGGCCTGTCGGAATGCCGACACAAAGTCATCCTGATCAAAAGAAAGCAAGGAGGAATTCCATCACTGGCAGAAATTGACTCTGTTCTGAGTCTTAATTAATCACAAGTGACCCAAAGAAAGAAAAAGAATATTTTTCTCAAATTATACAGTGATGTAGTTAAATTTCTGTATTTTTTCCAAGTACTAACTAGTGATGGTCTGACATGTCGTGATAAGCCTATTCACAGGCTGATATGACAAACTAAAGATTTCCACAGTGGTTCAACGTGTTGTCAGAAGCACCCACTTTGAAGTGCTGGACAATCAGTATTGGCACAAGTCACTCCCAGTGTGATTGGTGCGTTATTGTTACTGAAGTTTGCTTCCAGCATGTAGTGGGGCAGCTGCCCCACTCCCTGAGAATTTAGGCTGCAGCAGGCCAGTGGGCCTGTGCAGTCGCACAGCCAATAAGAGAAAGGACGCCGCGAGCTGGTGAGTGACGCGGGCTCAGACGCCAACCGAGGGTGAGACGATGGACAGGACACCACAAGGAGGGGAAGCTCCACTGGACAGAGCTAATTCCCAGAGACAACCAGCAGGAGGCGCCAGGTGGTGAGTCCCAACACTGTTACAAGTGGTGGAGAATGTAGGCATGAGCAGTCCGCCCCTGACACAAGGGGCAGAGCGAGGATTAGGCAGCTTATGCCACATTGAGACTAAGAAACTAAGACAAGATGGTGGAGAAGAAAGACTTTTACTGGAGGGCCTGGGTAGCTTGGCTTGCTGAGCAGCAGAGGGAGTTGTTCTGGTTGCTGCGGGGGTGGGCACCCAGACTGTATAGGAGGCCAGGCACCTTGGGCAGGAGGCCAGTGCCGGGGCCTAAAGATTGTTTTGCCTGTGGTCAAAAGGGGCACTACAGGAGGGAGTGTCCCTACTGGGGGAGGGCAGAGAGGCCCCTACCCAGAAAAGGCACCCCCTGTGAGAGTAACAGGGGGGCCCCAACCTTGTTGGGCTTGTGGGAGCAGGGACACCTAAAGAGAGAGTGTCCCTACAGGGCTCCCAAGGCCCGGGCCAGCCCAGAAGGAAGGGCTAGGGCCCACACAAGCAGGACTAGGGCCGTGGCAGGGGGAAGGCACCGAGGGTGCTTCCACTGCCACACCAAGGGCCACATAAAGAGGCATTGCCCCCTGAGGCAGAGAGGGGGAGTGTCAGAAGCCAAGGCTCGGTCTGGGACTAACCGCCAGGAAGGGGTAGTGCAGGTTGAGGCCCCCAGAGAGAAGGGGGCTGGGGCAGAGAGGCCCCACCTTAACCAGGGAACCCACACAAGGGCTGGGAGGGCTGATGTGGGAACCCAAACAGATGGGAATCTACGTAGGACCAGAGAGGTCCACGGTGGGGATCCAGACGCTAGAGGTAGGAAGCAGGTTGCTCCAGATTGTGGAGGGCCTGCGTGAAGAGAGGGATTCCCTGAGGGCCCAGCTGAGAAGGAAGTTGGGGCGATAGGGATCACCTTCTCCCCCCCAGTAGGTTCTTAAGGTCACAGGAAAAATTTGATTTTTTTTTTACCATTTGAACTCTGACAAGTCGAGACACCAAATTGAAGCCAGAGATCCCTAGGGGCTGCCCCCTGGATCTGCCCTGAAAGACACTTTGAATTGACAGATCACTACAACTCTGTCACTTTTAGGATTTGGATGGTAACTCATTTGTGTGTATATGTTTGCTTGCTTTAATCTGTAAACTCTAATTTCTTTTTCCTAGTTAATAACCCTTTAGATAGTTTATTACACGACTGGCTATAGGTGTTGTCTTTGGTGTAAGATCTAGAGTACCAACTGATCTGATGTAAGTGACTGGTCTCTTGGGACTGGAAGCAACCTGAATGTGGTGTGATTTTTGGTGCAAGTGACCATTTATCACTAAGTCCACTTTGTCTGGGTGGCAAGATAGACTGGAGAGTCTAAGAGGAATCTCTGTGACTGCATGATAAGACTGGTATAATGATCCAGGAGTTCACATTTGTTATTGGCTTGGTGAAATCTAATCACAGAACACAGCACCAGTTTGGGATGTCTTCTCTGTTTTTGACAATCTGCCCTGAGGCAGGCACTCACAGTGGTGAGGCACTCCAGACAGCATGACGGGGTCTCCTTGTTTTCTCTTTTTAGCCTGGGCAGATCCTGCAGTGTCAGCACTGGCAGAGACTCCCTTGGCCATTTCCTTGTCTGTTTGAATCTCAGCACTCTCACCTTTATCTGGGTTTTTATTCTGTGGTTTTCTCCATATCCACTAGAGGGACCTAATAACACTACAGTTGCTAATACTACAATTTCCCTTCCCCAACTCCTTAGGGCCAGATTCCGTCACCTTCACTCACAGTGATCTACCTTACTCTGAGAGTTGTCCCATTGAAATCAGTGAAATCAACAGGACTACAGAGAGCAAGTTACTAATCACCAGGTGGGAGGGGGGCAGAATCTGACCTTTCATTTGGAGGATGGGGGACCAGTATTACCTCGTCACTGGGATTAATGGGGCATCCTGTGCTGCTACCGTACTGAGGAGGGATGCCTGCGCACATATTATAGGAGAGAGAAATAACATAAAGAGACCCAGTGATTAGAAAGGTGGACAGATGATAAACTGAGTTTCAGCTTGGCAAAATGCAAGCTGATATATCTGGGAGAACATAACACTACCCCTAGAAAGCAGAGACTTAGGGCTTGTCTTCATGTTCAGTGCCAGGAGTGCTGGAACAGGGAGGGTCCGGGGGGTCATGGTCCTCCCATTTTTTACTGGCTGTAAGGGCGAGAGACAAGGGGCAGGGAGCGGAGAGGAGCGAGTGGGGCCTTGGGGGAAGTGATGGTGTGAGGGCTCAGGGGAAGGGGCAGCGCAGAGGGCAGGGCCACGGTTTGGGTGCCAGTGCCCCCCACCCCACTTTTAGGGACCTTCTGCTTCTCCTGTTCAGCGCTACAGCTTCTTTTTAGTGAAGAATCTCTCCCATCGACATAACGCTGTCTATCCTTGTGTGTGTGTGTGTGTGTGTGGTTAGGTTGGTATAACTATGTTGCTCAGGGGTGTGGATTTTTCTGCTGATCTCTTGCCCTCCCCTTACACAGTGCAGGTGGGGAAAGTGACCTAGATTCAGGGAGCCCTGATGTTGCTCCTTGCTCTCTCACTCCCCCATAGCCCTCTAGGGGTGTGCGGAGGAGCAATGTTCTGGTGGGGGCTGCGGGAGTGAACAGCAAGGCTGGCTGCTCTGTGCATCCAGGTCAGTTTCCCCACGTGGGCGCAGGAGGAGGGTGCAGCGATTAGGGTGAAGGGGAGGTGGGTACCTGGGGAGCCTGCTGAGGCCAGAGGCAATGGAGGGACACCCGTGGGTGTTAGGAGCAGTGTGGGAGGGGGTGTGCTGTGCCCATGGAGGCCAGGGTGCCATTTTCCCTAAGGCTGGCCCTGGTAACCCCACTGAAGTCGGTGGTACTGCTCGTAAGGATTAATTGTGTCATAAACATCTGCAGGATCTGTCCCCAGGTGACGTTGGTACTGAAGTTCTTGCAGTGCATATTAAAATTATTTCCCTTTTGTTCAAAGGCTCTGTAACATTACGTATAGCACACCCTGTTAAAAGAAGTCCAGAAAGGACCCCAGAGCTCTTACCTTCTTAGAGTACGGGATGAGAACCGAGACTATGATTTCTTTTGGCTTAAGATCTGCATTTCCATATCCAGCAAGAAACTGATCATTTAAAGGAATCTGTCGTGTTCCGTCTGTTGGAGAGAAGTGTAGTTTCTTAGAGAATGTGGAGCGTGAAAGGAAAGTCTGCACTTTGCAGATGCAAATAATCTAATCTGTGAAAGAAAAGTATACTAAAAAATACATCCTACATTCATACTCTAATATTTAGGTATCTAGGAATGACACTGATCCTGCAAAATTTTTCCCATGAGTATTCAAATACAGATTCACAAAAAGAAAAAAGGGCTCAAATCTGTAACAAATCCTTCACAATGAATGATTTCACCAGCTCTAAACTCAGTGGCATGCAGTGACATTTTTAGCAAGGTATGCAACAACTTTTTAGATGACAGAGGAAAAGTTTTATTTTCTAAAATCGTAACACTGCTATTAAAAAAACAAATAAATTTGCTAGCTCTGGTCTATCGCAAACGATTCAACTGTATATTTGCACGCCTTGTGTATTCCATTCTACATTTGCTGTGAGAGTTCACTCTGGCTTGGTCTAAGCTGTAGGATAGCACCGGTGAGGAAAAGGTAGGTAATAGTGATCACTGTGAACAACTGCCGGGTGTATTTGATATTCTCTTTACTTCTCTGCACTTTTGTTTTGCCATTAATAAGACTTTCATGATTCCAAATTGAGCGTTATACAGCAATCTGTTTGGAAGCTTTATGCCATAGGCTTTTACAAAGAAATCTTGTTTTGCAAAGCAGTGGCTGGTGAGAGAGTATATGGTACCAAACAGGAGAACAAGTGAAAGAGAAGCATATATTAAAAAGGCAATTTTCAAGGATACACTTAAAACAGGAAAAGATTCAGGTGTACTAATAAAGTGAGAACAATAGGGGTGACATCTTGTTTTTAAATATCTTAAATAGTTAAATAGATTTCTTGTTTTAGAAAACAGTAACGTTTCAAATAAATTAATTATGTATTTAATTATCTAAGGGCTTTGTTTAAAAATGGCAATTTTAGTGTGCATATAATTTCTCTATAGAGTGCTCAATGAATTACTATTTTCTCCTATGTATAAGTTTAATAGAACTTGGCCAGTGGCCACTGCTGACTGACCTCTGCTTATCTTGGTTCCTTCCTGCAGCACATGCCTTGTGTATTCAATTATATACATGCATGCCTCATGTTCCACAAAATGGTGTCTTCCAGGCGGTGCATGTGAGGTCATGCTGTCTGGAGGACACTATTTTGTAGAACAAAATGGCATCCTCCATGCTTGTTCGGACCAGGGGTTGCCATTTTTTGGGGGGCATGCAAATCACTTGCCCTGGTCTAAACTAAAGTTCTCCATTCCCATGGAAGTCAAGAAGTGTGGTCAGCATGTTTCAGGATCTGGTCTTAGATTGTAAACTCTCCAGAGTAGGGACACTTGTCTTTGTTGTCCCTGTTAAGTAGACTGCACTTTGGTGCTACACAAATAATAAATGCTAATAACACTATGCTGTCTGCATGATGTTGAATAGTGCTGATTTTAGTGCCAGTAATAGACAGACGAATTAGTAAGCTGATTAAATAGCTCTCCTCTTTTTACTCAAAAGCTTTAAACAAAAACATTTAGGACATTAAACAGCTAATGTGCAAGAAGGTTTAAAGGCAGAAATTATCTGACTTCACGATGAGCAAATTATCCTGGAACATCTTTGGTTCAAAGCTGCTACTCATTAAGGCCAAGATTTTCAAAGTGGTCATTGATTTTAGGTGCCAGCATGAAATACTTTGGGCTTTATTTTTAGAGATGCTGACCCCTCTCCCCCGCATAATCCCAGTGACATCAGTAGGAGTAGTGGGTGCTCAAAATGTATGAAAATAAGGTATATGTTTTCTCAGGCTGAGTAAGACATTACAGCAAAAGCAACCATTGGGAGGGTGTACAAAATTGTAGGTTAAAGGTGGCCAGTCTGGCCTTTGCAGGGGAACTGTTGGCAGCAATGTGGGGAGGTTGTTGATACCACATGGATATCTTTCTCTTCCTTGCCCCTCCACTTCACTTTCACAGCACTGCTAGTTTTGTTCCCGTCTGCACCTCGCAGCAGGAAGGAATGTAGCAGCCTGCATTAGCTAACACTTTTTGCCAGTGACAGTCACAGGAAAGCACCAGAATAATTTTGTCCTGTGTCTACCAATGTGGAGGAAACGAGGAAACAAGTAAAGATACCCATCACTTGTACTGCTAATTGTGCTCTACAGTGATGCTCTCACAGATACGTAACAGAGAGATGCTGAATCTTACCTTTTGATACCAGACTGAGGACAGAGTTGCCAACTGCTAGGACAGGGTTCAGATCCCAAGTTGAACCTCTACTTACAATATGTCCACCTAAGGACTTTAACAAACAAAGAGGCTATTTTAATTGCTGCCTTTTCCATATATAGCAATATTGATCTAAAACATGATCCCATTTTTAGGGATATTAAGAAGTTAAGGTAATTTATTGTTCAAACTTAATTGAAGTTTCGTATTCAAACTTTTCTAAATGATAATTTCCCTCTCATTTTAATTTACAGCTCATGGAAGGTCCTGACCTATAACCCCAGCCGAAGGACACCAACATGACCCCGGGTAGATGACCTGCCCAAAAATAGAGAAAAGGCCACTCCTTCAGCCAGAGGGGAGGGGCCACAAAAGAACTAGGGCAACTGAGTTTTAAGGAAAAATGGAAGGGTGGGGTCAGAGGCAATGATGCAAAGTCTTTCAAAGTGAGGAGAAGCAACGGACATCTTGATTCTGAGCTTCCTCACAGCAAGTGGGCAAATGTGTCACTGCTTGTCTGGTAAACTCTGCTATTATTTGTGCATTTCAGTAGTAGCTGACACAGGCGCTGGCTTCCTCCTTTCCCCGGGGGTGCTCAACCTCCACTCCACCCCAAGCCCTGCCCCCACTCCACTCTGTTTCCCAAGGCTCCCCTCCCGCCCCACCTCTTCCCACCCAGTTCCACCCCCTTCCCCCAAGCGTGCCCCATACCTGTTCCTCCTCCTCCCCTGCAGCGCCTCTTGCATGCTGCAGAACAGCTGATCACAGTGGGCAGGAGGTGCTGGGAGGGAGCAGGAGGAATTGACTGCCGGGGCCGCTGGTGGGCAGGAGGCGCTCGGTGGGGTTGGGGAGGGGAGCTGGCTGCCAGTGGGTGCTAAGCACCTGCTATATTTTTTCAGCACCTATGGTCAGAGGTGCCATGTGAAAGGCCCTGGATGTACTTAAATCCCATTCTGGAGGGACAAAGATAACTTCATACATATTCAGTCCTTGGCTTCTTTGCCTATAAGAGTGCTGCCAATTACAGTGATGTGGAGACCGGTCCATTGGTAATGTCAGAAAGCCCCAATTTAGTTCATATAAGCTATCAGATAGTAATGCCTTTTAGTCATTACCAGCATGGACTGGATTTGAACTGGTTACCTAGATGGAAAGGCTCTGATATGCCAGTCAAGCCCCAGAGACAGCCAGCTCTTCTCTAAACAAACTTTACAGATTTGTAAGTGAAGATCATAGATATATACTTTCAACGCTGTCCTGTTTACTATAATCATTAAAACATACAGCCAAACTCCTGATTTGTTCTCCAGCTAGGGTTTTCAGCTGCTGCAAGAGAGCACGGAAAATCTTTGTCTTCTCCTCTGGAAGCTCCGGGACTACTTTCATCAGGATGTCTCTGAGTTGGGCCAGAGAGCAGGCAGCACCTATCACTAGTCCTGAAACCCAATTATTTTAAATAGTGAAATAGGAGCATCACACTTTAAATGATCACAACTGTACCTGACCACGGAAATATTGCTTCTGTAGTCAGCTTTCATTAGGTATATTTCACACAGATCTACAGGGTAATTTTCTTTGGGACAGACAAATCTTTATTCAGGTGCATTCCCATGAGGCGAATAGCAGTCTGACTGACTGGGGCTAAGGATGGAGTAAAAACTGTTGAAAGACTCCAGAATTTGGCCCCCTGGGCCTGACCAGAACCCATTTCAGTCAATGGAAACAATGCCACTGATTTCAATGGATGTTGGATCAGGCTCTGTGTCAGTAGAGATTTGTAGAGCATTTTGGAAGTTTACAGTGGTTGTAAAAAGCCCTTCTTTCATTAAGGGCATTCTCTAATGTGGACCTCAATAAAAGGTGACAATTAAATGGACAGTTGTGTGGATGTGTGTGGTGTAGTGATTTACAAACACTTATAATTTCAATTCATCGATCAGTACTATTTCAGTGTCAATTCCAGAGCTAAGCGAAACGCAAATAGGGAAACAATCATTTGCAATAAAATCCCAGTTTGTCTGATTTTTATAAACAGCTCTGTCCAGTGCCTCCAGGAAAAATTTGTGCATCGCATACTTTTGCTACAGCTTCAATTCCATGTTACATACTAAGATGTGACATAACGGACCAGATCCTCAGCTGGTGTAAATCAGCATCCATGGAATTATGCTGGCTTGGACCAATTGAGAACTTGGCTCAGTGGTTCCAAAGAAAATCTTTTGGCATATTGGATCAAAGATCTACGCATGAGCATCTCCATATAGATTGTAGACATTGCCAGACTAATGACTATGACAAAGAACCTTGTAATTTCTACCAACAGAAAAAACTATAGGACTAGGGTGACCAGACGTCCCGATAAAATCGGGACCGTCCTGATTTTGCTGTTTGTCCCGATATTTTGCGCCGCCGGGATCACTCAGCTTTTTTTTTTTTTTTGCCCCCCCGTGTCCCGATATTTTCTTCATCTCATCTGGTCACCCTATATAGAACCCTCCCACATGCTCCTCTCCTGCAGAAAAATGAGTGAAAGATGGTTTGAACAAAGAAATTTATGGCAGCAGAGTTTCAGAATTTGAACCTCCCCATCCTGTTCTCTCCATATGGCAGGTAGGCTGACAGACTGGATTGTGGTCTTATTGTACTGAGCACTACTGGAGAATAAAACGTTCCATGTACATCTGAGTCAAAGATTCTAATAATTTATGGTGTCTAACAACACATTACTCAAGAGGATTTTTAGGCAAATCGAGGACTTACCATTGTTTGTATTACTCACAACATGCAGATCTGGAATCCTAGTGGGATGGATGATAACTGGATGATGAACACCATCAAGTTTCATCTCAAGTCCTGAAGATAGAGAATGATAATGAGATTGAAGAAAAACAGAAGAAAACAGCTGTGTTAGATTTCCAGAACTGTGAATGTATCTAAAGAACTAAACATACCCCCATCCTTCCTGCCACCAGGGCTTGTGACCTTAGTGTCACATGGGATTACTTTCCCTATATTCTTCCTATAGCCAAGCAGTTGCAAAATCCTGCTGGTTCTTCCTGTCCAATATCCCAAAGTCTCCATCCTGCTGCCTTTCCCAATTCATGTTCCTCTCTCTCCTCCCCTCTGCCCTCTCTGCTTTTCATGCTGCACCCCTCAGGTCTAGTCAATGTGTTGCCAGCAAAAGTATCTCCCAGTGCTTGCAAAGCTCCTCAGTTTCCTGTCTCCTTCCATATCACATTCAGATTCCTCACCTCAGCTTTAGAACCCCACAGAATTGTGCCCTGGCCTCCATCTCTTCCCTAGTCACCCATTACTTCCTGCTTCTACCTTGCACTCCACCAACTCAGCTCAACTGCAGTAGATCAGGGTTCTAGTCCCAGTTGTGTCACTGATGTGCCACCTGAACTGGGGTAAGTTACTCAGACCTGAATATTCAAACGGAGCCTCTAATTTTGGTACCTATCTTTGGATGCCCAGTTTCAGGGGTGCTGAGCACTTGCAACTTCCATTAACTTCAACTGGATAGTAACAATGACAAGAGCCCTCAGACCCTCCATACCCACACTGGTGTTCCCTACAACGAGAGGTGCTTTAGGGTACATGGCCTTCAGCTCCAGAAGTTCCCTGAGGTTACTGGGAGAAATCCATGTTGTTCTTTCCCCATGGAAAACTAGAGTTCTTTTTTGCTGTTCCTGAGCCATTCTCTGTAGGGGAAATGACAGAGGTTAAATAAAAAAAAAATAAAAATAAAGTTAAGGTTAAGTGCTCCATGGCTAACAAAGGTATTTGTCAACCAGTGTAAAGTAGAACAAAATACTTTAAAATAACTGTTAATAATACCTTGTACTTAAATAGTGTCTTTAATCTGAGGTTCCCATTGAGCTTTACAATGGTACGTTTAATTATCCCCATGTTACACATAGGGAAACTGAGGCACAAAGAAGATAAGTGATTTGCCTGAAGCAGCATAACAAGTTAGTAGTACAGAACCTAAGTGTCTTGACGTCCAGTCTCCTACCCTAATCGCCAGCAAAGACTCCCTCCATTATGGTTGTTCAGTGACCAGCCAAAGCAGAGCGATTACATCTTAAGAACTGAGATTTTGTCACCTTCTCTGCCTGGGCATTAAATTTCCACTGGAGCTTTACATAATAGAAAGGGTTCGGCCTGGTGTCTTTAGCAAAACGTACGCCATTGTTGTTCAGTGGGCTATGCGCTGCCTGATGCCCTCCTTCCCAAACATGACTGAATTTCATCAAGATTTAGTTTCAGTCACATCTGACAAGGGAATGCCAGAGAAATTCATCAGGTGAATTCTCATTGGCTTAAGGTCCCCAAGGGGCAATTTCAGTTCCAGTGAGGTTCTGCTCTGAAAAGTGACTATATGAAAAGGCACAGTCTTACTAAGCTGATCTATTAGTATTCAAAGACAGATCTGACTTTGACTATCATCATTTTGTGTTGCTTTTTACTCCAGTTAAACATGATGAGTCAACATAGCTGAGATGGAGTGAGCTGGATTCTTGTCCTTCTTGCACTTCGATGGAATTGTTTACTAATTTCCAATCCTGTTACAACTGAGCAACTCCCTTGGAGATAGTGGGGCTGCATAGGCGTGCTATGGAGCAGTGGTTCTCCACCAGAGGTATGTATACCCCTGGGGGTACGTAGCGGTCTTCCAGGGGGTACATCAACTCATCTAGATAGTTCCCTAGTTTTACAACAGGCTACATAAAAAGCACTAGCAAAGTCAGTACAAACTGAAATTGTTTATATTTCTCTATATACTATCAGGGCTGGCTCCAGGGTTTTTGCCGCCCCAAGCAGCCAAAAAAAAAAAAAGCCGTGATCGCGATCTGCAGCGGCAATTCGGCAGAAGGTCCTTTGCTCCGAGTGGGAGTGAGGGACCATCCGCCAAATTGCCGCCGAATAGCTGGACGTGCCGCCTCTCTCCGGAGTGGCCGCCCCAAGCACCTGCTTGCCAAGCTGGTGCCTGGAGCCGGCCCTGTATACTATACACTGAAATGTAAGTACAATATTTATATTGAAAGTCATTTATTTTATAATTATATGGTAAAAATGAGAAAGGAAGCAATTTTTCAGTACCAGTGTGCTGTGACACTTCTGTATTTTTATGTCTGATTTTGTAAACAAGTAGTTTTGAAGTGAGGTGAAACTTGGGGGTACGCAAGTCAAATCAGACTCCTGAAAGGGGTCCAGTAGTCTGGAAAGGTGGAGAGCCACCGCTATGGAGCATAATTTGATGTCCTTGTGGTTGTACAGGCGGAAGCAAGGGCCCTAGTGTTGCCTCCAGAATCATTATAACTGATATTGCTACATACAAAGGAAGAGGCAGCTTAACTCCTTGATCTCATGATGAGTCTACAAGGCTGGAAGTTAGAAAGATGAAGATAATAAAACATATCATGGGCTGCATATTAGTACACGTAGTGTCTTTTCACTCCACAGCCGTATCTCCACCCTTCAGAGAGAACCATTTTATCTAATACAGGGAGGAGGCAGGGAGGGCTAGTGGACAGAAGAGTGCCTGTCAAAATCTGGTTTCTGTGGGCAATTAGAATTTCCTGCCTCACGTGCCACCATCTCACCTGGCCTATGAAAAAATCAGGTAGTAGCAGGACACAATCAGAGATGGTCAGAGCTGCTGCTCTGATCTGAACTAGTCTCTACAATATGTGAAAGATTTTTTCATTGCCCCTTTTTGACCTGAGTGGCTAGTCAAAGTTGGAGATCCTGTAGATTGTTCCAATGGGCCTGTAGTTTCTTTGACGCAATTGTATTTATTTGCAAGGAAAGGAGTGTACCAAGTCTTGCTTTTCCGAATGTAGGAAGAAAATGTAGGTCTGGAAGGGGCCTTGATAGTATTATCTGACTCATCCCTGCAGATGTTTGTCCAACCTGTTCTTTAAAACATCCAATGACAGAGATTCCACAACCTCCCTCGGTAATTTGTTCCTGTGCTTAACCACTCTGACAGTTAGGACGTTTTTCATAATGTCCAACCTGAATCTCTCTTGCTTCAATTTAAGCCCATTACTCCTTGTCTTGTCCTCAGTGGTTAAGGAGAATAATAGATGCGGTGGGGTTGGGTGTGTGGGCAGTGCAGAAGCAGCAGGATGGAGTGGTCAGTGAGCTGCTCCTTCCCTTCCCTCTTCTGGTTCCTGCTGGGTCCCAGTGACCTCAGTTGTGGTTTGTTTGTTTTTCTCAACCAGTGGGGTGCTCCCTTGCCACCTGCTTCTGGGTCATGAGCCACTTAGGCCTGGTCTGTTGCAGGTCCATGGTAAAGGCAGAGGAGAAAGAGGTCTTGTGGGAGTGGGAAAGAAGAAAGGGGTTTATTGGAGGGCCATGGCGAAGAACTAAGAGCTATTGGAGGGTCTCAGAGGGATGGAAGAAAGCCAGGAGGGAGGAAGTTTAGGCCATGCTGGAGTCAGAGAGAGAGGAGGAGGAGGAAGTTGGGAGGGCAAAGGAGGAGTGTCCACACCTAAATCAGTCTGAGCAGGCACAAAGCAGTTAGGATTGCCTTAGGCTAGGTCTACACTACCCGCCTGAATCGGCTGGTAGAAATCAATCTCTCGGGGATTGAATTATCGCGTCTCGTCGGGACGTGACAATCGATCCCCGAATCGACGCGCTTACTCCACCAGCGGAGGTAGGAGTAAGCGCCGTCGACGGGGAGCTGCGGAGGTCGATTTTGCCGCCATCCTCACAGCGGGGCAAGTCGGCTCTGATACATCGAATTCAGCTATGCTATTCGCGTAGCTGAATTTGCGTATTTTAAATCGCCCACCCCCATAGTGAAGACCTGCCCTTAGTTCAGAGGAGAAGTGAAACTTTAGCTCAGTTGGGGTGGGTGGTGGCTCTTGTTTCAAATCCCAGAACTTGTTTGTTTGTTAATTGCTTAAAATGTTCCAAGACTCTGTCTGAATGCTGGAATCAAACAACCATTTCATATACACAAATATTCCCTTTAGGCCTGCCAGGCTCAGGTGTATTGTTTGATTTGTTCCAGCATTATAGAGATCATTGATCATTATAAGGTTGGTTTGGTTTTTAAACTGGGTGATCCACAATGCATAGCTTGTTTGCTTTTTTTAGCTGCCTTCTATTGTAGAGCATATATTAAGCAAGAGAAGTGGTTCTCAAACTTTTGTACTGGGGGACCCCTTTCACACAGCAAGCCTCTGAGTGCGACCCCCCCTTTCAAATTAAAAACTCATTTTTTATATTTAACACTATTACAAATGCTGGAGGTGGAGTGGGGTTTGGGGGGGGAGGCTGACAGCTCGCGACCCCCCATGTAATAACCTTGTGACCCCCTGAAGGGTGAAGGCCAAGACTATAACAGCGTTCAAAAAAAGAACTAAATAAGTTCATGGAGGATAGGGCCATCAATGGCTATTAGCCAGGATGGGCAGGGATGGTGTCCCTAGCCTCTGTTTGCCAGAAGCTGGGAATGGGCAACGGGATGGATCACTTGATCATTACCTGTTCTGTTCATTCCCTCTGGGGCACCTGGCATTGGCCACTGTCATAAGACAGGATACTGGGCTAGATGGTCCTTTGGTCTGACCTAGTATGGCCGTTATTATAACCCCAGTTTGAGAATCCCTGAGCAAGAGGCACCTGTGTGTCCTTAAACTGGTATGATATGTGTCTGGGCTAGTCTACACTTAAAACACTGCAACTGCACTGTTGCATCTGTGCCACTGTAGCACTTCAGTGTACACACCACCTACTCGGATGGGAAGGATTCTACTGTTGGCATAGGCAATCCACCTGCCCAAGAGATTTTTCACACCCCTGAGCGAAGTAGTTATGCCAGCCTAATTTTCCTACCACTCCCTGGCCTGTCTTTGAAAGGCATATGCCTGAGAATGCAAGGGTTAAATGGACCACACCTAAAAAGAGAATAGTTCACAGTCAGCTTTCACAATTTGATTGAAGTGTCTTAGCTGCAGACAGTTTGGCTCCTTGCTCAAAAAAATCCTGTGGCAAGCTAGGGAGTGGCTGTGGTTGAACAGCCATTCAGGATGGGGTATGTAAAGTATGTATATGATCTTGTAAAATGTGAACCCACTTAATCAGATGAAAATACAAATCCTCATAAACTGCGCAAGGACATGAAATTGACTAAAGGTTTGTCTATATGGTGGGGTAATGCGCTCTATGGGGCTGTGATTTCTAAAGCACCCATTAAAATGATGTGCATTAACAAAGTGCTTTAGAAATCACACCCCCAAAGTGCACATTACCCCTCCATGTAGACAAGTCCCACCTGAGTAACAGATTGGCCTGTGCATGTGTCCCTGGCATGAGGAGTGGCAAAGGCAGTAGCAGTTGTTGTGGGTTAGATTAAATCTTGTTGTTATACGTTATTCATGTAGCTGGAGTTGCGTAGCGTAGGTCGACTTACCGCGGTGGTATAGACATAGCCTAAATGACCTAGACAGGAAATTCTAAGGTACATTCCTGCACTGGCAGGGAAGTGGACTGGATGACACTCTATCCTTGGTGTGACTCAGTCACCTTCCACTGAGGATGAATTTAGTCCAACAATCTTTTCCATTTCAGACTTCTATCATGTTGTAAACCTGAATGCTGGATCATTCACAACATTTGCATGTAAACGGAGACAAATCAGGAAAGAATAACACTTCCTACCATTAGTTCAGGAGGAAAGATAAACTCCTGGGTTGGGTCTACAGGCTGGAATTCTTCAGGATTGCAGAGACCAGAATGCATCTGAAAGGAAACCAAGTTTCATTTGAATATTTACTTGAAGGAGAAAAAAAACAGAATGTGCATGTCAAGGGTATGTTGCACTTTTCTGGAAAGAGCAGAGACTCTTTGGCTACATGTCATTTAGTTTTTTAACTGCTACAGGTATCAGCACATTGAATAATTCAAGCACATTCTTTAGTTAATTTCCTAAAAATAAGTCTATTATCATAAATAAATAATGAAACAAAACTATTTACAAATTGACCCAATGCCAGAAAGGCTTCTCCCAGCCATCAGCTCCTAAACCCACCTTCACCACCTGCCCCATTCTCTGAAAGGGGCATTCTGAAGTCAACAACTAGCCCTTGTAGCGTGCCCCGGAGGCCATCAGAGCCAAGTGTGGTGGGTGTATGAGACTCACTGGAAAAATGCAGACACAGCAGAATTAATATAATCTCCCAAGCTATGTCTGTCAAATAGATTGATGAGTAAATCCAAGATGACAATAAACAAAACAGCAATCCTTTGGGCGAGACAAGATTTATTGGACATCTTGTGTTTTTAGAGAAGAGAAAATTGTAACTCCTGAGAAAAGTTCCATTGCAACATTGACCTTAAGTCTACTGATCTGTATCCATCTCAGTCATAGGCCAAAAGCAGGTACTGCTGCACTGGCTCTGAAATTTGACCTTGTGGAAGATCTGGATTTCCTAGAGTGGTTACATATCCAGGGTAGGCAAACCCAGCCAGATTTGGCTTTCTACAAACCTAAACTACTTAGGATGTTGCAGTGGTTTGGGTACTAGTCTGGGACATGGGCAATGAGGGTTCAATTCCTTGCTCTACCACAGACTCCCTGTGTGACTTTGCCAAGTCACTTAGCCTGTCTGTGACTCAGTTCCCTATCAGCAAAAATGGGAATATTAGCACTTCTTGCCCACAGATGCATTGTGAGGCTAATTAAACTAGAATTTTGACGCACTTTGAGCTCTGCTGTTGAAAAAAGCTAGGTGTCATCATTACTTGCACAGCAGGGTTATGTTCCTCGCGGGCAGCATGGCTCAATATCATGATCTTTGCATTCACAATGCAGTGTTGCTATTGGAATCTGTAAGGCTGGGTTGGGTTTGACAGGTCTGAATAGAGCTGGGTTGGGCAGGTTCAGTGTTCCCCCCTCATTTTTTGCATCACTCTCTTATTTGGTTCATGCCCTGAACAGGTTTGAAAATGACAGGCTCTTAATTTCCTGGGTTAATTTTTCTCCTCCGAATGGAGCCACTCGGAGCTTGTGCCAAATTCAGCAGGGGCTGAACTAGAAGAGGATACCATAAAAATCAGCTCTATTTTACTCACTTTGGGTTATGCCTTCTCTGCAAAGCACTGTGCTTCAGAGCTACAATCCTCTGGAGAATATGGATCCTGTGAGCTTTTGGGAAGGAGCTTACAATGGGGTGAAGCTCCGGATGCACTGCATCCCCAGCCCTGGTTGCTTCTCTCTGCCTCTCCAGACGTTATTTTTGAATTAAAGTCTCATTAAAACCACATAATGATGGAAATTCAAATATCTTCAATGGTAGAAGAGAATGAATGGGTCCTGGTTATAAACTGCAACCAGCCCCCTGGCACTCCCAGGTTCAACCCTGACTGCCACTGTCCAGATCTTAAAGGTGCTGTAACAATGCACAGAACCACCACAGCCTTGAATTTGCTCACTGTAAAACCTAAAGGTCCCCCTTTCCTTCTGCTGCATCACTGAGGATAAGACTGTTACCTTTTCCGTAACTGGTTTTCTTCGAGATGTGTTGCTCATGTCCATTCCATACAATGTGTGTGCTCATGCACCAGTGCTGGAGGTTTTTCCCGTAGCAGTATCCGTGGGGACCGGCTCTGTCGCCCTCTGGAGTGGCACCCGCATGGCGTGGTATAAGAGGTGCTACTGGCTCCCCCCACCCTCAGTTCCTTCTTGCTGGAAACTCCAACAGTGGCGAAGGAGGACGGGTCATGGAATGGACATGAGCAACACATCTTGAAGAACACCAGTTACGGAAAAGGTAACTCTTTTCTTCTTTGAGTGCTTGCTCATGTCCATTCCATATTAGGTGACTCCCAAGCAGTACCCCTGGAGGCAGGTAGGGGTTCACGGACATGTAGATTGCAATACAGCTTTGCCGAACCCAGCGCCGTCTCTGGCCTGTTCAGTGATGGCATAATGTGCCATGAACATGTGGACAGAGGACCATGTTGCGGCTCTACAGATGTTCTGGATAGGGATGTGTGCCAGGAAGGCCGCCGAGGATGTCTGAGCTCTAGTTGAGTGGGCTCTGACGATTGGTGGCAGTGGGACCCATGCCAGATCGTAACAGGTCCATATGCAAGAGGTGATCCAGTTGGAAATCCTCTGCAAGGACACCGGAAGGCCCTTCATCCTATCAGCTGTGGCAATGAAGAGCTGAGTTGATTTACGGAAAGGCTTGCTATGTTCTAGGTAAAAAGCCAAGGCCCTTCGGATGTCCAGCGCATGAAGATGCCTCTCTCCACTGGTCTTGTGCGGTTTGGGGCAGAACACTGAGAGGAAGATGTCCTGGTTCATATGGAAGGTAGATACCACCTTCGGCAGGAAGGCCGGGTGGGGTCTCAGCTGAACCGTGTCTTTGTAGAAGACTGTGTACAGTGGTTCTGAGGTCAAGGCTTTAACCTCAGAGACTCGCCTCTCTGATGTCACCACCACCAAAAAAGCGACCTTCCATGACAGGTGGGAAAGGGAGCAGGAGCTCAGGAGCTCAAAGGGTGGGTCCATGGGAGCAGCACGTGGCTTGCAGCACTGTGACATCCTCTTGGACCTGAGACCTGGAGTTGCCCTTGACTAGCCAGTCATCGAGATACGGGTAGATCTGGATACCCCGATGCCTGAGGTAAGCAGCCACCACCAACATGCACTTGGTAAACACCCTCGGTGCTGTTGCCAGGCCAAACAGGAGGACCGTAAACTGGTAGTGGTGGGGCCCCACTGTAAACCGAAGGAAGCATCTGTGTCCAGAAAGATCGCTATGTGGAAGTACGCATCCTTCAAGTCAAGGGCGGCATACCAGTCTCCCGGATGCAGGGAGGGGATGACAGAGGACAGGGAGACCATTCGGAACTTCATGCAGGAGCCACTCCAGAGGGCGCCAGTGTCGGTTCCCTATGGATACTGCTAAGGGAAAAACTTCCGGTACCGGTGCATGTGGCGAGCACAAACACCTACTATGGAATGGACATGAGCAAGCACTTCAGTTACTCCAGTTGCCACAAGTGCAAATTAAATGTGAAACTACATACAGTCATCTGCACTCTGAGGTGTAACATAGATAACAGATAGCCAGATCCTGCAGTTCTTACTCAGAGAAATCGCCCACTGATATCAATGGCAGTTTTGCCAGAATAAACACTAAAAGTCTGAGCCAGGGTTTTGGTTTTATACAATGCCTTTTTTAGTCAAAGCAAGAATCAAACAATCTTTAAATAACATTTCGCATTATTTATTAAGCAATGCCAATGAGCTAGCCACTGTTCAAGACATAAAAATGAGACAGTTCCTACCCCAAAAAGGACAATCATATACACATATACAGAGGACAAGCGAGAGTTACAAATTGTTTCATAAATTGAACTGAAATGCACATGACACAGGAATCACTTTGATCCACAGCTTTAGACTCTCAGGCGTAAGGGGCAAAGCATTGTCCTCGGCCATAGGTGCTGGAACTAGGGGTGCTGGTGGTGCTGCGGCATCCTCTGTCTTGAAGTGGTTTCCATTATATACAGGGTTTACAGTTTGGTTCAATGGCTCTAAGCACCCCCTCTATAGAAATTGTTCCAGCCCCCCTGTCCTCGGCTGTGTATCTCCTTACCGAAGGGAGGTCAATGCAGCCCTACCTTGTGCATGCTCAGATCAAAAGCTAAAACTCACCTCTTTGATGCAGACTTCCCCAAACAGCAATTTCCTTCCACATAAAACAAAAGACCCTGAAATCGTGGGGAGAGAAGCCCTTTCAAAATCTCTGGTTTGAATATAACTATGGGTCTAGCTACACAGCAATGATTGCAGCCGATGTATACATACTGGAGCTAGCTTTAATCTTAGATCAAAATTATCTTGGCCTTGTCTACACATGCTGTAATTGTAATCATGGTTCCCAATTGCAATGTAGGCATGCACTACGCTTGGAGCTTAGATATCATGGTCATAGGTGCCTTAGAAATATCTAAGACAGGCAGACAGAGTGAATAGAACTCTTTACCCATCAATACATTATAGATACCACCAGAGGGAAATGTGGCACCAGCTACAACAGCTCAAAGATGTTCATTCATTACAAACTTTACTATGAAACAGAAAGTAATTTAAAAAAGACCATAACACACCTGATTTCCCTTGTCAGAAGATGAGCACACATCTTCTTCTTTGTCCAGGCAACATTGCCCCGTTCCTCTCAGTTGACAACATGCTGCTTCCTAAAGAAATAATACCCCATTCTGTAATACTCTAGATACAACTTCATTGAAATGTGATTTCTTTTAAACTACACATTTGCATATATATATATTTCTACCTGCACTGAAGCAGATTTGTCCAGTTATTTGAAAGTGGTTCAGGAGCTACCCATGAGCTAAGGTGACTATTCTTGCTGTGTCCCCTTTGAAGCACTGCAGGAGGTAGTTCCTCTTTTGGGGCCAAGTCCAAGTCCAACTCCCCTTGAAGTCATTGGAAAAACTCCAGCTGACTTCAGTGGGGGATCAGGCTCCTGAAGCAGAGCAGAAGCTGGTGCAAAGGATTATTGAGGGCATTGGAGAAGAACTGTGTGGAAGTGACCGAAATTGTCCTGCTACGAGAAAGTTGGACAGACTCCTAGTTTATCCTTTTTATTTGTGTTTATAGCTCTAATTGGACCCATGGACAGCCTTGAAGGTAGTGGAAGGGGCACAGCTCTGTGACTTGGATATGATCTCCCCGTCAGGAACAAGCCACACAGTGTTTTCCATACCACCGTGTATACCAATGTACAGCTGAGTTTTCAAGGAGGGATGGGCCCAGGATAGGGTGGAGATATGATCAGTGGAGCTGTGACTATATGGAGGATCTGTGACTATACAGATGCGCAAAGTCACCTGTGGCAGGGAAGAAACTCAAAATATGTTCAGTTGATTTTCCCTTTATTGTTATTCTCCTTGTAACTCAGATATAATACTCTATGTCATCATTGCTGGCCTGGTCATCTCTGGCTTCTCTTAACAGATGAGAAACATGGCACATTTCAATCAGTTGAGAATAAATGTAAGACACTGACTCAACAGCAAGCCTGGATAATGATATTTTTCAGTAGCTAGGATATAACACACACAGCTCACACAGACTGGCTATATTCTAATGGTCTACACTTGCATTGAATAATAATCATAGTTTCAACACAGTCAGTCACAGTTTTTCTGAGAGACAAGGTGGGAGAGGTAATATCTTTTATTGGACCAACTTCTGTTGGTGAGAGAGACAAGATTTTCTATGGTCATGCAAGACTGGGGCTGAGAGACACTAGTTTGTTGGCAAGACAACATGTAAACAATTTGGGCCATGATTCTCTCAAGACTTGAGTACACAGTTTAAAGTGAAACACACACTTAAGACTTGGCATGATCAAGGCCTTATATATGACAAGAATGAGGGTAGCAGAGACTGTCGAGGCAGATCATAACCATCACGACTACCTACATCTTCAGGCCATGTATTTTGGATGTCTCGAGACCTGATTTTCTGAGGTCCTGAGCATCTAAAACTCAAGTCAGTGGGAGCTACAAGTGCTCAGCACTGCTTAAAAAGAGACTCCTAAGGGGCCACATTTTCAAAAGAGCAGAAAGCCAGATTTTCAAGGGTTCAGCACACCCAATTGGATCCAGATTTTCAAATAAGATCAGCTTTCATTTAGGCTCTTAAATAAGGGCCAGGTTTTCCAAAGTGGTCAGCACTCAGCTGCTTTGTGACTCGTATGGCCAGATTTCCAAAAGAGCTGGAAATGTCCAAATGTGGACTCAGTTTTTCTGCAAATCTGGACAATTCTCTTTGTGCTTAAATGGGAGCAGAGCAATTCTGAAAATCTGGCCTTAGTTGGGCTTCCAGAAATGGAGCACTCAAAATTAGTGGATACTTTTGAAAATGCTGATCTGTTTGTCTTTCTACCTACCCCAGCGAAAGACTTGTAGGTGTCTATTATTGGTCTGTATCCAGTGCAACGGCACAAATTACCTGAAATGAACAATACAATCATTAATCATAGGGAACAATACAAGAATAATTATGAATATCAGTACAATTAGAAATGGCCATGAAGCAAACCCTCACATCTGAACACACCTACGCTTGGGGAAATTTGGATCCAAAACAAGACCTAGCTCTTGATTCTCCAATGGACTGAACCAGAACCACAGAAGAGTCAAACACTCCTGAACAGGGGGAATGTTCTGATTGGGTGCCAAATCCAGGAATTGCAGATCAGGCCAATCTCTAATAATAATGATTTATTTATCATTTTCTGTCAAATCACATCTTGCAACTTATGTGGCATGTAAAAAACACCCACAGTTGGCTTCTTATTTGACCTCCTAAAGTTTACTACTTGTAAAAGTAAACCTACCATCCAGAGCTGCAGTTATCTGCTCCATGGAGGGGTCAGGGTGGTTTCTCAGCAAAGCATACATGGACATCACCATTCCAGGGGTGCAGAAGCCACACTGAGAGCCATGGCACTTGGCCAGCCTTTCCTGGAACAGAACAGAACAACAGCCCCTGCTTTCAAAATATAGCTTCACTGATTTGCCTTACAGATGCATCTTGCTTACAGTGTTAAAGTTAAGAGCTGCAGCATTTGGAATGTTACAGCATTATCACTAAAATGTAAGAGACTGAGTGCAATCATCTTATTGAAAAACAAAGGACCATTATAGACTCTCAGTTATCCCCAGGCAACCCCACCAATATCAATGGGGTTCCCAGGTGTAAGTGAGAGCAGAATGAGGGACAAGACCTGTCAGCACAGTGATCAGCTTTGTGTAAATTTCTACAAGCATGAGGAACAGAGCGCAGAACAGCTAACAAATTAGGGCTTTGGAAGGAGTGAGGAGCACCTAGGGAACATTCCTGTAATTTAGGCATTAAGAAAACAAGATTATGCATGAAAGAGAAACATGATTTTAAAAAAGTTTTAAAACTTACTGGGGTCAGATTGTGCCTTTAAAGTACAGGCCTGATTTGGGGGAGGTGGAGCTTCACTAACCCAGGAGAGGTCCCCAAAATACAGAGAGAGTGTGCATGTTCTACAATCTAATCTAACCCCTATCTTCCTAGGTCTTAAAGGGACCATCCCTTAGGAGCTTGCAGCTGGCCCAATGTGCCAGCTGGTGCACGGAAAGGAGCAGGGTGATGCTCTCTGCCTTTCCTGAGTCCTTTCTGGAGGGTTAGTTTCCCACATGGCACTAGCAGGGAGCAGTCCATGTGCTTTGGGGACTGCAATTGCACCCGAACCCTGCACAATAGCAGAAGTTCCTTACTTACCCCATGCTCTCTCCTGTATGCCCACACAAGGGCCAGTGACAATCTGGCTCTTTACATAGTACTGTTCTTGTTATAATAATCAGCAATTCCTGCTCAGGGTGGACACCCCTTGCTAGCTTTGATGTATCATTTTACAGCTCCAGATTTATCTTTTCTCCTGAGGGGGCCTTTTCAGAACCGATTCTCATCTTTTGAGGTATCTTGAGTGCTAGAGTAGAAACTAGGGGATAGGACAACTTCCCCCAGGTCAGAGTTTGGTTTGGCGATTCAGCTGAGAGTTCATCTCTAAGCTGTGACCAGGAAGAGCCAGGATACGGAGTCTGTTTCCTCAGAGCGATTGTCTAGTGCAAAGAACCACCAAACTTGATCATAAGGCCAAAACCTCATGGCAGATATGACCAGATTATAGGAAAGGAAAAATCCCCAAATCTTGTCCTACAAATTACAGCAGGTTCTCACCTGAATTGGATGAACCCTTGTTTTTGTGCTTCCAACACCTTCCACAGTGGTGACAGCAGAGCCGTGCAGCAAGCATATGGGTAAAAGACAGGAGTTGGCAGGATAATGCCTTGGGAACGTAAAGGAGAATTGTGACATTTGAAATAGCATAGTACTCTGTGGTGCAGGGCCATGAGGAATGAAGCACAGGTGGGGATTACACTTAGTCTAGTGCAGAACTGCAGGAATAAAACAGCATGGTGATGGCTGGGGAAAGTTATGCTTCTGAGAAGCAGTTGTACATAACTCAGCACTCTCACCTCAATAGTGTGTGTATTCAGTACATACACTAGCAACATTTTCAACGTGTCCTAAGCTTTATATAGTGGCCTAAATAAGGAAACAGAAGTCTCACTTTTAAGGAGTTTTTATTAACTTGTAATACCACATAGACTACAAAAACCCAAGGGCCAGACTCAGACCTGATACTGGTGGGTGCAACTTAACTAAAGGAGTAGAGTTCCCAAAGTCGGGGCGAGGCAAAAAGCACAACCCACTATGAAGCCTGCTGTGGCCTAACTTACTGTGTTAGTTGCTTCATACATCACTGAAATCAGTGAGTGCTGAATAAGAACTATGTGAAAATTGACTAAGGATTTATCTAGGGCAACAAATCCTACTCCAATCCAAGCAAGAGTCCCAACTTTCCAATAGCTGCTACAAGGGCAGCTGTAATTGCATCAAATAAAGATCCCCCAGTCAAGGAAATAGTTGGTTCCCAGTGTCCGAATAAATAAATGTTTCTTGAGCAGGCAGATTTCATGTTTCTTGAATGGAATTTAAAGTCACATCACTTGGAATCCCTGTTGTGTGAATCAGTTTTCCATGCAGATAAAACATGTTAAAGGTAAAGTAAAAAGATTTCAAGTATCTGCCAGGACCCAAGAATATAAACCTAAATTAAAAGAAAAAACAAACACTCAAATAACTGCCCTCCCAATTAACAATGGTTTTCTATGAATAATAAGTTATAGCTTCCAAGGGTATGATTTCTAAAGTGCCTCAATGGGCCTAAAACACACTGAAATTCACTCATTGAGGCACTTGAGAAAATTCCAGCCCAAATCTTATCTTAAGGATACATTATCTTCTTGGAAGTTGGTTCATATGTGGATATCATCACAGTGCAGGCTCCACAGCCACCTATTCCACAACCATATTTCGTTCCTGAGAGATGAACTGCAAATGCAGGAGTTAAGGAAGAAAGTTGCTGGTTCTCAATGTTGTTGCTATGGTGTCCCGTCCCCCCCGCCCCAAGTTCCCCTCATTTTACTGGAGCATGCAAAGGCGGAGGAAAATTCCATCTGTTTCACGCAGTGACCAGCCAGTTCCAGAGATTAGATATTAGATGAATGGAAGCTGGAATTCAACTTGTAAATTCCAATAAGCAGAATATCGCAGCAACCAGGTTGGTCACAGCCACCTACAGTTTATTACATCTGAATTACCAGTGACATCCCTTGTAACACCCTAGATTCTCCACTGCCTGAGAGCAATGCCACAACACACAATAGCTTTTACTGTGTGGGCTGTGCTGACGCTATGATGGGTAAAAGGGCGCCAGAAGAATGTTAAAGTTAGCCAAAACTTTATGGTTTGGGTTCAAGAGATGGCTGAAAGTTAGAAGAGAATTGCAGAAATGGGAGACTCATTCACTCACCCAATATAAAGCTGTCCTCTAGGGCATATTGTCTATGGCTGCATTCAGTTTAGTTTAGATGATTCTCCCCCCAAATGATGTTTCTACCATTTCCCTGAGCACCTTTGGGAGTTGTTACACACACATGTGCACAACTGTTATAAAAGACCGATGTTAGGATTACAAAGTCAGAAGTTAGGAAATTCCAGAATTAAAGTTGCCTGCAGTTACAGCAGCATCCACCACATCCCCTCTGACCCGTCCCTCTCTCAGCCCTTGGCTCCCTATCCCAGGCCCATTTTCCTCACTTAGCCAGTCCCAGTCTTCATTCCTCAGGCTTCCCATCCCAGTCTCTTTGCCCAACTAGTCCCAGGCCTCCCACTCCAGGCTCCTTATCCAAACCCTCTCTCTCCCCCACGCTGGCCTCCAGTCTCTCCCCGACCCCAACCATGATCCTTGTCCCCAGTGGCTCCCAGTCCTAATCTCCCTCCCTGGGCTCCACGTCCAATCCCAGTCTCCTTTGTCACTGGCTCCTTATCCCAGTCTCTTTGCCCAGCCAGTCCCACATCTTTCCCTGCACCCCGATTCCCATTGATCTCAGTGTTCCCCCTCCAGCCAACTGGCTCCCAGTCTCCCACTGGCTCCCACTCCCAGTCTCTTTGCTCAGCCAGTTACAGTCTCCCCCCACTGCTCCTCATTCCAGTCTCAGTGTCCTTTTCTAGTCATTGCCAGTCTCTCTGTGAGCCTAACTCCCAGTCCCAGTTTCCCTCTCCCCCCTTCCACTCTCCAGTCCCAGTTTACATCTGTCCCCTCCCCTCAGGCTTCTTGTCCCAATCTACTCCCCCTGCAGCACTCACACCTGACCCTTCTACATTCAAACCAAGCAGTTTCTTCCACCATGCCAAGGGAGGGGGGGGAGGGCAGCCATTTAAAGACCCAGGAGAGATGAGTTCCCTGCTCTCATCCAAGTGCCCAGATGCAGACCCGGCGCAGCCTACAGCAGCCCAGAGCTGCAGTTGTAGGGAAAGTTCTACTGAGCTTCCGACTGGAACATGGTCAGTGTGGATGCAATGTTTGGGGAATTTAAATGCTAAAATCTAAGAAATCACTACAGAACATGTGCAAACTGCAAATTTTCAGATGCTTATGTATTAGCCAAATTTGAATGGAATTTTGCAAGAATGGCAAAAGACACATCTCTGATGCAAAGGCCATCCTCTGCTCAAATTTCAAGTTCTTGCTCCAAAGCATGGGGGCACTAGAACTTCTCAAAGAAAAGGCTGCAATAATCTTTTAACATGGGCAAACCAATGTATTCTTCTCTAGACTCATTCTCAGAAATGGCAGGCCCATTTTGTCTGAAATTTTACATAAAGTTCTGCCTGAGGCAGATTTCTGATATGGAAAATTTCAGCCCAAATGGTTAAAATTTGGCAAAGTAATAAGCAACTAAAAACTGGGTATAATAATGGGAAGTGTTGAGCAACCTTAATAATAAGTGGCGCTACCAGTCCTGTCTATAATATCCTTCAGATTCTTGCACATGGTAATCCTGTTGTTGCTTGGAAAAGTTATATGTATTTTCCCTCTCTAACATCTCTTAAATCAATCCCACCAGACCTCTGTGTGTTTTGGTTGCCTTTTTTTGTTTTTGTTTGTAAACTGTCAGTATCTGTCTGGCAATATGGTAGCCGGCACTGAACCCAATATTCCAGGAGCAGTCACCAGAACTCTGTACACAAGGCCCCTCACCAGTTTGTTCCTTGATACAAGGCCTCCATATCTGCAGCCTCAAATTGCACTGACCACTTTCTTCTGACCACTCCACTCTGCAAAATTGTATGTAATTGGCTAGTGTCCTCTCATTCCTAGCTCTTTCAGCGTTACTGATTACCAACTTTGTCTTCCATTGTGTGTGTGTGTGTGTTGGATTCATTTGGCTCAGATGTGTTAGACTGCATCTTCCATCTGCATTGTCAACTTTCTAGATCCCTCTAGGTTCAGGTTAATTCTCATCCACTTTTGTATTCCCACTTGTAACTAGCATGTGACCAATAATAGAAGAACGTAGACCATACTTGCAGGATGGGGAATTATTCTGGGAAGCACTGAAAAAGATTTGGTGGTGGTGATGGATATTCAGCTGAACATGAGCTCCCAGTGCGACACTGTGGCCAAAAGGGCTATTTTGATCCTGTTATGCATGAACAGGTGAATCTTGAGTAGGAGTAGAGAGGTTATTTCTCCTCTGTATTTGGCACGGTGCAGCCATTGCTGGAATAGCGTGTCCAGTTATGGTGCCCACAATTCAAGGAGGATGTTGATAACTTGGAGAGGGTTGAGAAGAGCCACAAGAATGCTAAAGGATTAGAAAACCTGCCTTATAGTGATAGACACAAGTTCTTACAAAGGGAAAACATTAGGGCTGTCAAACAATTAAAAATAATAATCACAACCACAAGATTAAAAAATATAGTCACGATTAATTGCAGTTTTAATCACACTGTTAAACAATAACAGAATACCTATTTCAATTCAGCATGGAAGCATGTCCTCTGGAATGGTGATTGAAGCATGAAGGGGCATATGAATGTTTAGCATATCTGGCACGTAAATACCTTGCAACGTCGGCTACAACAGCACCATGTGAATGCCTGTTCTCACTTTCAGGTGACGTAAATAAGAAGCAGGTAGCATTATCTCCCATAAATGTAAACAAACTTGTTTGTCTTACTGATTGGCTGAACAAGAAGTATATGTAATATATTAGTATTGAAATTGTAAATGGTTGGGAAGATGCCAGTGAAAAGATAAAAAATGATTACCTAGTGCCCTTCGTCTGCTGTCATTTGCTCCCCCCACTGCAAGCTGGTGAGCTATTTCTCCGTAGCCTTTAGTGTCATTTCACTCTCTTTCTACCATCTACAGTTTAAGGCTCTGATCTGCAAAGTCATAGGCACCTACTTCATTTTACGCACCCTGGGGCCAATAAACAGCTGGCATAAATTACCAGAACTCCACTGATTTCAGCGGAGATCTGGCTCTATGAGTAGTCTCACTGACATAAAGAGAAGCACAAGTGAAAGTCTTGGCAGAATCAGGGCTTAAATGAATTGCTTGACATTGTAGTAGCTCCATATTTCTTTCCTTAACTATTATATCATTATTAATTAATAACATTTTGAAAGGCTTTTTTGACAGGTTTTTGGAGCTGTAATGAAGAATTGTGATTGTTTTTGCTAATGAATACATTAAGTTCTATAAAAATGCTTGTATGTCCCAAGAAGAAACCTTCTCTGCATATAATTAGCTCAAATATTGCACATGAAGCACATTGCCTTGCCAGGAACAAATGCAAGATCACTTGGCTGTTTTCCATATTGCTTTCTGGCTGCCTTGAGTTTCAAAACATCCCCTTTAACTTGGGGGGGGGGGGGGCGGAGGGGGGGAGAAAGGGAATGTTAGTCTATTGTAGGATTATACCATTCAAAGGCAACCCCCCAAAAAGGATACGTCCCTTTCTCAGGTAAGACAACAGCAATTTTTCAGGGTTTGCATTCCTCTCTATTATCTGCAGAAGGAAGTGAAATAAGAGATTATACATTATTGAGATGTATTGCAATTTTCCCATTGGGATTACCTGGCCTTTCTCAAATGCTTTGATTGGGTATTAATATAGTGTATTGGTGTTATGGCATATTCCTTTCATTTGATCATAATCTGTAGACATGTGAATGTATTTGACAATAGCACTCAGTCTTGTATTGACAGCTAAAGAAGTAATAAAAATAATTATGTTCCAGGAGCCCTGCAAGGTTCACAGTGAGGAGAAGATGAGCAGTAACAGAGGGTTATGAAAGGCCACATGAGGACAAGAACCCTTGAGCCCGATCCTGCAATTGATTACACCAGTTTAAATCAGGAGTAGCTTCACTTCAGTCAAAAGAGGTACAATTGTGTAAAGAAAATGGGGATGAGAACAGAATCAGGGCCTGTATTTTCAAAGCCATAGTGAAGGTGAAGGACACAGTTTGGGTCTCTTTGCTCTCCTCACTCCAGAGAGGTACTGTAACAAGGCCATGCTTAGCCCCTTCCTCCTCAGAGACCTTGCAGCAGGAAGATGGAGGAAATTCTCAATATATGGAGAGCAGGAAGGGGAGTTGGGTTTTAAACGAACCTGTTTTAAGTTTAATAAAGCTCACTGTTGATTTTTGGGGGCTCCATTCACTGAGCAACAGGTCTGTCTGAAGGATGTGGCCATTGCAATGACATGCCCCGTCATGCTGGAAACCAAGTACTAATGGGAACCAAGTACGGAATGATGGATGGGTGGGAGGCAACATGGGACTCATGAGAATGACTAGCTTGTCCTCGGGCATTTAAAGGCACCACGATAAAACCTCAACTTTACCATGGTATGGAGCAGCCTGTATTTCAGAGGGGAAGGGTTTCTTGGGCTTTCAGCTTTTAATGACCATGCCCAGGTGGAATACTTTCCCTTTTGATGAAGGGGAAATAAGATTGGATACAAAGGATATAGCTACACTGCACACTAAGTCCAGGCTCTGACTCAGGTTTGAGCTCAACACCCGCTTCTGCCCACACACAAATCAGTCTAACTCAGATCAGCAGGCTCTCAGGAACCGGCTACTAGGACCTTGCTGGGGGTGGGGCAGGGCCGGCACTTCCATTTAGGTGACCTAGGCAGTTGCCTAGGGCGCCAGGATTTGGGGGGGTGGCGTTTTGCCGCCCTCAGCAGCAATTCGGCAGCGGGGGGGGTCCTTCCATGCTCCGGGTCTTCGGCGGCAATTCTGCAGCAGGTTCTTCACTCGCTCCGGGACCCGCCGCCGAAGTGCCCCGAAGACCGGGAGTGCGGAAGGACACCCCCCCCGCCGCAGAATTGCCGACGACGACCGGGAGCGCGGAAGGACCCCTGCCTAGGGCGCCAAAAACCCTGGCGCCGCTCCTGGGGCGGGAGTGTGGGGGGTGTCAGAGCACGAGTTCTGCTGTGACTTGTGTCCAAGCACTGGTATTTTACAATGTGAACAGAGCTCAAGCCACAGACCTGAGTCAGAAGGTCTGTGCAGTGCAGTATGGACACACTGGCATGGACACCAGGTCCAGCAATTGTAAGCCCAGGTTACACTCATGCATAGGCTTGGAAATACCAAGTTCACCAGCCTGGGTCCCACAAACCTGGGTTAACAACACAGTGTAGACAAACCAAAAAGGGCAAATTTTGCTATTGAACCAGCATAAATCAGGATAGTTATAGGGTAAGACACTAGAATTTGGCCCACATAGCCTTCCTGAAGTATACTTTTACAACCATATAGTATACAGGTAACAGATAAAAACAAAGCAGACATTTACTTTTTTTTTTCTTCCTGAAACGGGGGGCAGGGGAGGAGGGGGTAAAGGATGACTTCATAAAAGCATTCTCTGGAAAAATTGTTCTCAAAGAAAACACAGACAACATTTTAAAGAAAGAATGAAGTTTTTCCAGTTCAGGCTAGCATCTATTTTTGGATGGAGGCATTTATAAAAAGGAACTTATAATGACATAACTCGGGGGCGAAAAGAAAAGGTGAGAAAACAAATGCCTGTAGAAATGAAGTATTAGATTTCTGCTGGCACTCACTGCTGAGAACAGAGGCGAGTAAAGAGTCTATTTCCTCTGACTGCATTTTTAAAAAAATTGATAGTAATAGCAGGGGACCCTCTTGCTACTGCCTTATTTTCTCCAAATGCAGCAAGTTACTGATCTTAATAGCTTGAGGTTTTAGTTAATTGCTACATTAGTTATAACAGTTCAGTGAAATAACAGGTCACTGGTGCTACATAAATATTCTCAGTACATCTAGGTAGATAGAAAATATTTTGCCAAATGAGTCTCTTTGTATTACCAATTACTGTAGAATTGAGATTTTCAGCTCCACCTAGATTTGGAAACTCAACAGTCATTCATTTTAAGGGGAAATTGAGCATGCAAATTCCTTAGTTTTGAAACTCTTAGTCCAGAAACAAAACAACTAAGTGGGCTACTGTCCCAGTTTATGGCTACTGCCATTTATCAGCGGGTAAAGACAGCAGCAGAGATGAATCTCAGTTTGTAATATCTGAAATGCTATAGGAAGATCCCAGGTAACAAGGGATGTTCAAATTTAATACATTTACTCTGGCTCTCCCCACAAATGAGCTGTGCTCCCCTAGAGCATCATTCTCCCTTGGTGTATATCCAGAAACATTAAAGTACCTCCCTCCAAAAACAAAACAAAACACCAAAAGTCTTACCTTCCTGCCATTCACAAAAAATACGAGTGCATCTGACTGTGTGGAGCAAGCCATTATGTGGCATAAAAGCGCAGCTTGAAGATTAAAGAGGAAGATGTTAAACACAAGCAAGAAATCAGTGGAAACAAGTGTAATTTCAACACTCAACTAAACTTTGTTCTGTGCCCCACAGATTTAAAGGCATTAACCTGGATGGGCGAGGAGGAGCCAAGGTGGAGTGTATTGCTTCTCAGCTCTGTAGGTTAAAATTAACCAATTAGGTCCTTTTCCCCGCCTTATCTGTCATGTACCAAGGTGATTTAGGAAGAATGTGGAGACCTGTGCCTTCAGAAACAATGCACCTACTTGTCTTCCCTGGGTGAACCGTAAGATGAAGAGCCACAAGACATACGTTATTTTTCCTAGACAATCCCAGGAATTTTGCAAATGGGAAGCACTAAACTAAGCACCTACATGGTCTAGAACAGGAGTTCTCAACCTTTTCCTTTCTGAGGCCCCACCCAATATGCTATAAAAACTCCAGGGCCCAGTGGAGGTGAGGGGGACATGCTCTGGGCTCCTGGCTTCAGCTGCTGGGGGAAAGACTCGGGGCTTTAGCCCTGTGGGGCTGGGGCAATGAGTAGGGGAGGAAAGGGGGCTCAGGCTTCAACCCCACAGGGGGTGCTGGGGCTCAAGGGTTTAGTCCCATGGGAGCATCAGGGTGCCTGGCTTCAGCCCTGTGTTCTGCTCCTAGTTTCAGCCCTGCAGGGGTGCCAGGGCTTGGGGTGATGGGTTTCAGCCCCACGGGGGCACTGGGCTCAGGGTTTTAGTCCTGTGGGGAGCATTGGGGCGCCAGGCTTCAGCCCTGTGGGGCAGGGGTGGCTTCAGGCACCAGTGCACCAAGCGCGTTCCTGGGGCGGCAAGCTGCGGGGCGACAGCCTGCCGGTCGCCATGAGGGTGGCAGTCAGGCAGCCTTCGGCGGCATGCCTGCGGGAGGTCCGCCAGTCCCGCAGTTTCGGCGGCAATTTGGCAGCGGGTACGCTGGCGTGGGACCGACAGATCACCCGCAGAAACGCCGCCGAATCTGCGTGACCGCAGACTGCCTGCAAGCGTGCCGCCGAAGGCCGCCTGACTGCCCTGTTTGGGGCAGCAAAAAACATAGAGCCGCCCCTGCTGTAGGAGCACTGAGGCTTGGGGTGCCGGGCTTCAGGCATGGGGCCCTGCTGCCCCCTGAAATTGGCTCATGGACCCCTGGTGGAGAACTGCTGGGGGGCAAACACTCCTCTCAGGTGGCTTGATCTGGATTTATACTGATGTAACCCATCTCATATTCTGATCCACCCGATATAACAGCGGTCTCCAAACTTTTTTGATCGTGCACTCCTATCAGTAAACATTTTTTGAGCATGCACCCCCCAATATATGTATATTTATTTATGTATAAATTATATACATGTACTACTATACTAATATATAATGTACATTATAAAACATACAAAAAATAGAAATTAAAAAAGGATGAGATAAAGATGAAATAAACAATATTTTTAAAATATTTTTATTGTATTTTATTTATTGATACAAAAAACCTTTTTGCTCTCACAAAAAAAATTATTAATAATAATATTTTTTAGTGAGAGCAATGTGAATATGCTTCATTATTTCTGAAAATCTTGGTTTAACACTTTGTGATACAGTGATTCGAAGGTCTGGATTAGGGTTAGGGTGTGGGAGGGCGCTCAGGGTGGGGGTGCGGGGTCTGAGAGGGAGTTAGGGTGCGGGAGGGTGCTCAGGGTGGGGGTGCGGG